>NW_019154127.1:7300144-7307882 GCF_002288905.1 Enhydra lutris kenyoni
ATATATATATATATATATAATATCTTCTTTGTCCATTCATCTGTCAATGGACACTTGGGCTGTTTCCATAACTTTGTTGCTGTAAATGACGTTGCAATCAACATAAGGGTACATGTATGTTTGTGGTGATTTTAAAACAGGGCTATAATATTTTTCACTCCTTCCTTTGCAGGGGCAGAGTAAGAGGGAATGTAAGTCTTCATCTCCTCTGCTTGAGTCTGGGTGAGCTCTCTGACTCCCTTAACCACTGGGATACAGAAAAGGTGTGAATTCTGACATTGCGTCATGAAAGTTTGTGCCCTTCTTCCTTGTTCATGGGGACCCTTGCTCTCGGAGCCCTGAGCTAGGGTTGGGGAGATCAGCTACCCTGAGACAGCTAAGTGGGGGCGCTCCGGACCGCAGTCCAGCCGAGTCCAGCCTTCCCCACCCCTGCATAGTGCCAGACATCATAGTCCCTCCAGATTAGCCCACTGGCTAGGTGAGTGCCACCAAGGACCTCCACCCAACAGTACCACGTGCAACCAAAGAGTCGCCCAGCCCAGCCCCGTCTGAGTTTATGACTCACAGAATTGGTTGCTATAATAAAATGATGGTCGTTTTAGGCTGCATAGTGTTGAGGCACTTTGTTATACAGCAATGGCTAACTGGTATACTACTAGTACCATTATTCTCATTAGTGGTATTATTACTACCATTATCAGTATCAGTATTAAAAGACTGACAGGCAGGCACTAGAGTGCCTTCCTAAAAGAGCAGGAACTAAAAGGAGAAAGTTATAAGGTTTTGAGCAGGGGAGTTTTCAACACAACTGGTTTTCTGGGTTGGGCATCCTTCTGACCGTCCGGCACGATCTCTCTGCGAAGTCTTGCACAAAACATTTCTGTCTGGTAAACGGCCTTTGGGAAGCGACAGGAATATCCCTGTTAGCTCTTTCCTCAGGACTCACCCTCCAGGAGGATGAGTCATTTCTTAGGATCTGGCCCCAAAGAAACCCATCACACATCACACTCTGTAGATGGTAAACCGCACTGTGCTGATAGTCCTCATTAAAAACACTGCAAAATGCAAACCAAACCAGATGCTAAACTAACAACAACTCCCCTCCCCACCCCCCACACACTTTTTGCATTAAAATAATATAAAATCTAAACTCCTGGTTTCCCCTGAATATAGCAGAGGAGCCTTGGCAAATCTGATCTCTGTAATATAGCAGCCAAGGAAGAAAGGCTCTGATGACCTATTCTTTCTGTCAGAGTGAAGGAAACAAACACAGGGCTTTTAATCAATATTTATGTAACACTCACCAAAAGCTGTACTTGTTGAAGTAAAATATAACCTTTCTCTCTTTAAGCACCTTTTACTTGTTATTCAAATAGGAAGTTATTCTTGCAGAATTAGCTACATCTGTCAACCCAGCATTCCTGAGTGCCACATATAAAGCTCTTACCATATCCCACCTTCTCAATAACTTTTTCTTTAGCTTAGATTTTTATTTATTTTTGACAACTCCCTGGGGTTCCCTGACAGGAGAAATCTTTAGGACTGGGGTAATATGGTTTTTACATTCAGGGATACATTATTTTTTTTATTAGTGTTTTCAACTCAGCCGAAGACAGTGGGACAAATCCATGCCAAAGGCAGTCCATTTTTTATTAATGGTTCCACAGACCAACATTTATTTTAAGCCTTACTGTTCCAACTTTCTTGTCTCCTCCGTCGGCTTAAAAGGTGCCGGGTGTGTTCTCAAATGTGTTTTTGTTGGATCGGCATAGGGTGCAGCCCCTTGGCAGGAAAGCATGGGTTAAGTAGACGAAAATCCACTGGATGCTCTCTGCAGAAGTCCGTGCAGGACTTCTATTGTTTCCTTACGAGGGCCATAAATTGATCAGGATGAAACTGTCTCCTTTGCGCTATTGATCATGGTATGTAATGAAACTGTCTCCTTTGCGCCATTGATCATGGTTTGTAATCCCTTATCAATGGGTGGGTTGTCCAGCTTTAGGCAGTGGTTGAAGACACTCAGATTATTTCCTTCTGCATTTTGCCCCGTGTCTAACCCAGTCCTTGAGCTCTTCCATCTATGGATGGCCCTACCTTGTCACTCTAACTCTGTCATTGGGGCGACACAGAATTAGCTGGGTAGTGTCGAGACTTCCCTAGATCCGGGCAGGTCAGAGATTTTCCTTACTCGCCTGAAAGGATGTTGCACAGAGGGAGGCAGCTTGGTCCACGGGGAGGGTGGGGGGGTGGGAGGGTGCTGTGTTTGCAAAAGAATGGGTTTGACTAATCTGACCTCAGAAACTCTTGTGGATGCTCAACCACAGGGTTCTACCAGGGCTCTGGTTGGGGTCCGTCTGGTTTCAGTGGAAGCCAGGAGGTAGAAACTGAGCTCTGTGATGGATTGGCGGAGGTCTCAGGCCTGCTTTTTCCTTTTTAAAACATTTGCCAACCCTCTTTGCCTGCCACATGGACACAACCATTGCTAGGTTTTCTTGAACACCTATGTGGCCCAGGCTCTAACTAGCAGGCTTACTGTGATATTTTCCAGATTTAATTTAAAATGTACGTTATTTATTGTACCCTGCCTTGATCCAGAAAGGGCTTAAAGCAGCTGACTGAAATATATAATCATGAAAAGCCAATTCAACTTATTTGGTTGAAGACATTCTGCTGTAAGTGGAAAAAAAAATTTTGAAATCCTCCTTTTCATTATAAGGTGATTACCTGATTTTACAACAAACAGACGTTTCTCGTAATATAGTTAAGTATCTGTCCAAAAATTTCCTTTGACCTTGTAACTTACAGCTAATATATATAGTGTTTTCATTCCTTTCTAACCAGGAAATTTGATGTCATCATATAAATTCTGCATAAGAATCGTCTTGTATGGGCAAAGCTGGACAGTCAAGAGAGGGGGATCAACTCTGATGGAACGCACTAGCCTACAGCATGGAGGGTCCTCTGCTCCCATCCCTCCAAGGATTATTTTATTTTATTTTTAGTTTAATTTATTATTCATTTATTGTTATTTTATTTTGTTTCCTCCATCATTGAGACACATCACTTTCTCATTTTTTCCTTCCATTGGCCCTTTGAAATCTCACTTTTCTGTGATTTATTAAAATATTCAAATATTACTCTCTTCTTTCAAGTCTATAAGTGAACTTTTTGGCTGTACCTCTAGAGCAGAACGGAATTTTCATATTCTCTGGCCAGCTCAGGCTTTGGTGGGAATTGGTGGCAGTCCATGGCCATGAGGTCGTTCCTCTCAACTGGTCATTGCTGTTTCCTGAAGTGTCTGCCATGTCCCTTCCCATGACCCCTCCCAGACAGCCCTCATGGATGGGCAGGAAGATTCTGGAGGAAGAAGGAGGGGGAAATGCTCCCGCCTCCTTTCTTGTGTGCAGGTACAGGCCGGGGAGGGATCCAAAGCCATTTGGATTTCATGTTCCCATTTAGAGGTCACGTGTGGGACAGTATATACTGCTCACCGGTGTGTGTGTGTGTGTGTGTGTGTGTGTGTGTGAAATCTGAGGTTAGGGGCTTTTACTTTTCTTTTTTGTGTGTGTCTTTTTAAAAAAAAAGTGTAACAACAACAAATTACACAACAAAGTGGAGAAAGAGAATGAAATCATGGAGGGTACCTTCTTTTTTTTTTTTTTTAAAGATTTTTTTATTTATTCATTTGACAGAGATCACAAGTAGGTAGAGAGACAGGCAGAGAGAGAGGAGGAAGCAGGCTCCCCGCTGAGCAGAGAGCCCGATGCTGGGCTCGATCCCAGGACCCTGGGATAATGACCTGAGCCGAAGGCAGAGGCTTTAACCCACTGAGCCACCCAGGCGCCCCTGGAGGGTACCTTCTTTTAAAAAAAGTCACTCCCCATGTTTTGAGCTTTGTGGGAGAGGGCGCTGTGCTAAGTGACCTTCACACACAGGATCTCCCTGTTGTGGGGACACCATTGCCCCCATTTTAGAGATGAAGGAGCCAAGACTTAGGGAAAATAGGATGTTCTGAGGATATGTCTGGGATTGTTTTAGTCAGGTAAGCAAACACAGAAGTAGTTCTGGAGAGGAGTCTGTACTCACGGTTCCCTAGAAATGGGAGGCGCAGATGCCATGCAGGCTGTAGGGAAGACCCAGGGTCCGTCAGGAGGCAGAGGGCAGGGAAGGGGAAAGCCTGGCCCACAGCCCTTACTGGGGTTTTGTGGGAAGAGAAGGCAAGGTAGAGTAAAGCGAGTTTCGGATTAGCTAGTTTGAATAATTATGGCAGTTTCTGGGCTATGGAACTGTCCCTCGGTGTCAGGTACCTGGCCCTGGGATGACAAAGGGCCATGGTGGGGGGAGTGGCGTGACATCTGAGAGTCCAACATAGGATATGTTTGAGGCACTGGTTCTGGATTGGTTCATTTCTGATCAAAGGCATGCTTGTAGGACAGTTGTCCACTGACTCTAGGAATTAGCCAGCCCTGGAAGGGGTGTTTTCTCCAGGCTCAAGGCCCCAAATGCCAGATCATCAAGAATACACACAATAAGAAAACATAGTCACTCAGGTGTTAAGGGGCAGAGCCAGGGTTCCGACCAGGCTGCCTGGCCCCGGTCCTTCATAGGATTCAACCCTGTGAACTGTTTCCTTCCCCCCCTACCCACAGCTAGCTAATGGGGGCACAGGAGATGATTAAGGATGTGTCCTCCTCTTGGGAGCTTATTCTTGTCAGTGAAAGACAGACAGAAGGCTTAGACTCAAGGTTAGGATAAACTCCACTGGTCATTACCCAACTTGGCCCAATGGTATTGTCAATGTCTCAGGGACATTTACGTTTTCAAGGAAGCTTATGATTCATCTTTTCTTTTTTTAAAATAAACTTTTAGTGAAGTATAATTGACATCGTATTAGCTTCCAATGTACAACATGATGATTTTCAGTATTTGTATATAATGCTAAATGATCATTGCAAGTCTAGCCAACATCCATCACCATACATAACCACAAAAATTTTTTTCTTGAGATGAGAACTTTTTAGATTTATTCTCTAAGCAACTTACAAATGTGTAATACAGTATTATTAGCTAGGGTCACTATGGAGTCCTTTATATCCTATGACATCTTTATTTTATAACTGGAAGCTGATGTCACTCATTTCCCCCACCTGCTGCCCCGCACCGCTGGCAACCACCAATCTTGTTCTCTATATCTATGAGCTTGGTTGGGTTTTTTGTTTTGTTTGTTTGTTTGTTTGTTTGTTTTTTAGATTCCATATATAAACAAGACCATAAAGTATTTGTCTTTCTCTTATTTCACTCAGCATAATGCCCTCAAGTTCCATTCACGTCGTTGCAAATGGGAAGATTATCTTCCTTTCTATATATATATAATATATATATATATATACATATATATATATAATATATATATGTATATATATATATACACACACACACACACCACATCGTGTGTGTGTGTGTGTGTGTATGTGTGTGCGCACAACATCATCTTTATCCATCCATCCATCGATGGACACTAAGGTTGCTTCCATATCTTGGCTATTGTAAATAAGGCTGCAGTCAACATGTGGGTCCCTATCATTTTGAGTTAGTGTCTTCATTTTCCTTGGAAGAATACCCAGAAGTCAAATTGTTGGATTATAGGGTAGTTCTATTTTTTACTTTTTTGAGGAAACTCCATACTGTTTTCCACAGCGGCTGCATGATTCATTTTTTCTGCAAATTAACAATTCACTTCTCAGGGCACCTGGGTGGCTCAGTCATTAAGCATCTGTCTTCAGCTCAGGTCATGATCCCGGGGTCCTGGGATCGAGCCCTGCATCGGGCTCCCTGCTCTGCGGGAAGACTGCTTCTCCCTCTCCCATTCCCCGTGCTTGTGTCCCCTCTCTCACTGTCTCTCTCTCTCTCTCTCTCTCTCTGTCAAATGAATAAATAAGATCTTAAAAAAAAAACAATTCACTTCTCTTGCTTTCCTTCTTCAGACCCACCTTGCATCTTTGGGCTGGAGAGAATCAAGTGTATAAGAACACATTTATTTAGGCACATTGATGTGCACGCCTCTGAGACTGCAGAGGCTGTCAGAGCTTGAGGTCCCAAGAGGCAGGAAGAACTGCTGTCCTCCATGTCCCCTGTGCCATCATCCACGTGCAGACTCACCATCCCCCACAACTGACACTGGATGTGTGGAGATCTGTGCAGCAAGCCAGAAGCAGGTGAATGGTGTATCGAGAGAAACGAACGAGGGTGGTAGATCTAGATCAGTCCAGCCCAGTAGAAACATAATGCACCCCACAGATGTCATTTTCTGTTTTCCAGTAGCCACATTAAAAGATAAAAAGAAACAGCTGAAGTTAACTTTAGTAACCTATTTTCTATAATCCTGTTTATCCAAAATATTATCATTTCAGCATGTAATCATTATAAAAGTTATTTACAAGAATTATCATTTTTCTTCCTAAGTCCCTGAAATCAGTGTGTATTTTATACTTTTACAGTGTATCTCAATTGGCACTGGCCACATTTTAAGGGCTTGGATCTCATATTTCATGTGGCTGATGCCTACCATCCTGGATAGCACAGACAGAGCAGTAAAACCCAGGCCATTTGTTCTCTCCATTTCCATGGGCAGGGAAGGGAAGGATTGTCGTCCATCTGGACACAAAGAACTTATGGAAGACAGTGGGCTGATAGGAGCATTGGTACAGAAATGAGACAGGAAAGCAAAATATATGAAAGAGGAAGAAAGCACAGGCAGGAGAAGCACAGAAAAAGAAGGAAATCTACAAACAGTCCATTCCCTGCGTTTGTCGGCTTGGGTAAGCACAGTGCCGAGCTCCTGGCAGCTCACCCCATGGAGTTCCTCCTCTCCTTGTCATCTGAGGAAGTCAAGCATGGCACAGGGACAGCTCACAGCTAGGAACCCATGATTACAGGAGTCGAACCCACTCTCGTGTGACTGCAGTGTTGCCCCTAAAGTTCTAGCAACGTGACACGGACATCAATTATGTCTGGGCCAAGGTGGAAAATCCTCTACTGGCAAGATTTATGAATGAGCTACCATGAATCCAAATGTCATTTGTTCTTCCCAGTGTTCACCCCAATATCAAATAGAAAAATTAGGCAGGATGACCTCCTCATCATCACAAGAGGCCAGGAAGCCAAGGCATCACTCATAGGCAACCCTATAGGCATCTCATTGGATAAAGGGCACATTTTCTTCCCCCCAGAATGGAAATATCTATATTTTTTTGTTTTAGGGAGGCACGTGTTTCATTATAAAATGTCCACAAACATACAAAGAAGAGTCCCTATAATTCCTCTCCCCATTCTGTAAGAATCACTGTAGATGTTTGTGCATAATTAGAATAAAGAGAACCCACGCGCAGGGCGCCAGGGTGGCTCAGTCATTAAGTGTCTCCCTTCGCCCCAGGTCATGATCCCAGGGTCATGGGATTGAGCCCCACATCGGGCTCCCTGCTCAGCCTGAAGCCTGCTTCTCCCTCTTTCTCTGCCTGCCACTCCCCTGCTTGTGCATGCACGCTCTATCAAATAAATAAATAAAATCTTTTAAAAAAGGGGGCGCCTGGGTGGCTCAGTGGGTTGAAGCCTCTGCCTTCGGCTCGGGTCATGATCCCGGGGTCCTGGGATCGAGCCCCGCATCGGGCTCTCTGCTCAGCGGGGAGCCTGCTTCCACCTCTCTCTCTCTGCCTGCCTCTCTGCCTGCTTGTGATCTCTG
>NW_019154127.1:7307982-7437623 GCF_002288905.1 Enhydra lutris kenyoni
GTCGGCTCGGGTCATGATCCCGGGGTCCTGGGATCGAGCCCCGCATCGGGCTCTCTGCTCAGCGGGGAGCCTGCTTCCACCTCTCTCTCTCTGCCTGCCTCTCTGCCTGCTTGTGATCTCTGTCTGTCAAAATAAATAAATAAAATCTTTAAAAAAAAATCTTAAAAAAAAAAAAAGAATCCATGTGATACATACCATTGTGTATCTGCCTTTTCCACGGTGCACCGCCTCTCAGATCTTTGTTTCCACGGCAACACCCTTCCCACGTGGTTTATCCTTTTTGGGGGCTGTAGAACGTTCCATCAGTGAATGGATCCCAGTTTAACAATTCCCCTTTGATGGGCAGGCAGGTTGCGTCCAGTGTGTGAGGTAGAAACCACCCTGCAGGGAGCATTTCCTAAAGTTCACACATCTCCATGTGTCTCCAGGTGTTTCATCAGGACAAACAGATGTGGCAGGTTTTATGATGCTGCTGTCTCCATGCATGTTATGCTCGGCAGGACCCCCTGGGGGTAAAAACCCCACATGCCAGTAATGATACAACCTGCATTCTTGGCTTGTCTGTGCCCACTATTGGAGGAACCCCCCAAGCCTCGTTGATGCGCCCCCTAAACTCTACACCTGGGGAGTGTGACACAGGCCTCCAAGCCACCCTGTGGTTTTCTTCCACTTTCTTATTACCTTCCCTGTGCCCATCTTACAAGATGTCAACAGCCCAGTACCCTGTGCTGAGGACCCAACTCCCGTGTCTGGAACCGCAAGGTTCTAAGCTGACGGAGGAAGGGCAAAGTCATTCCCCAGATCTGTCACATAGTGTCCAAGCTCAGCATTGCCATGGCTTTTGCTGTCTGTGTCCCTGTACCAGTACACAAGCAGTCCTGGAAGGTTCCAGAACCCTCGCTCCAGAATCCTCGCTTATTATTATTCTAGGCTGGGCTGGAAGGTCCGGGGGCCCTTATCTTTGGATGGGTTCTTTCCTAGGGGGCTTCTTGGGCCCCAGACCACTAGACTCCTGCCTCAGGTACCTGCAGGCTTTGGAATTGCCCAAACCCATCAAAATCCTACAGTGAGTGGGCTTAGATTCTTGCTTGTCTCCACCCAAGGCTGTTGACCCTCAGTCTCTAGGGAGGTGACAGGACCACTTGGAGATTTTGTGGGAGAGCTATCATGGGCATCTCCATGTGCAGGAGACTGATAAGGTTGGGGAGACTGGGGGGGGACAACTCACAGGTAGGGTTCACGTGCATTTAAGAATGTTGGAGTATCTGAGCTGGAGGAGACTGATGTGGGTGTATTAGTCAGTGTTGCTGCAGTAACAACCAGCCCTGAATTCTCAGGGACTACAGAAGCAAAGACATTGTTCTTAATATGTTATGGGGTCCACTATGCTGTAGTGGCCTTGCTCCACCCGTCTTCTCACTCCAGGACATGACTCAAGGAGCAGCCCCGTCCTGGCTCTCAAGGCAGGAGAAAAGAGCAGGAGAGCTCGTGGGAGCTCCCAGTGTTTCCTAGACAGAGCTGGTCCTCACACATGGCTCAAGCCCATGTGCTCATGTTCCATTGGCCAAAGCATACCCCATGGGTGAGCCCAAAGCAACAGGGCAGCGGTGTATAATACTATCACAGAGGAGGGGAGAGTGAATAATTGTGAATACCAACTCTTAACTACCATACAGAGCACATCCCTAACTCTGTGATACGCCTGGAGGAACTGAGGCACAACGAGGGAAAGTAGCTTGACCAAATCCACAGACCAGAACCAGGATGAGCCCTGGATCTCCTGGCAACCAGCCCAGTGCTGTTAATCCTACTCCAGAGCTTTCCAACCTGTGCTCCAAGAGATATTACCAAGGGTCCACGTCATAAGACACCTCAGAGCCTCAGATAATGCCATCAAGATTTATGGCTGTGCATAATAGGCTGTGCCTTCAGTCTTTCCCAACTTTTTTGACCACAAAACCCACAGAACCAGCGGACGAGCAGCCTGTGGCCCTCCTGGGAACACACTTTGGGAAACACAGCGGCACCCCACCAGCCAACCATGCTTACTCTAACTCACCATCGGGAACATGAAACTTGAAGTTTTATGTTGCTGTAAGGAATGCTTTAAAATAACATAACCTTTGTATAAATTCTTCACAGCTTAGAAGTTGACAGTTTTCATTTTCAGAAAGTGCACATGACTTTGTGAGGCCATCATTAATTTTGATTATTTTTTCCACTTTCATTTCTTTTTCAGTCACAGCCGAAAATGCAGTAACTAAATGAAACAGGTATTCATGAAGTCTTGGGTGGACGAATCATGGGTATCTGGAAAATGTGCTTGCCGCTGCTACAAGCGTTCGTTCCTTTTTTCCTTGACAAAGACAACAAATGTTACATATCATTTCTCAACCATAAAAATATGTTTTAACACAACAAAAACCTGTGCTTTGGTGTGATCATGGCCACACATCCAGTCATTCTCAAGACATCTCAAAGGGTCATGTGTGGCCTCTGCTTGGGGCCATGGAACCATCGGGAAAAGGCTACGAAGATTAGATCATCTCAGATCATTAGGGTATTTTTTTCCACGAAGATTCTTTTGATCTGTAACATTTGTGAAATTAAAATAAACTTTATACATTGTTGGATTTCCCCCAAACCCTTCAAAAAGTAAAATCCTATTCAAATGGCTCAAAAATAAAACTGTGGAATACACTCCAGTCACTCTTTAAAAGAATTTTCTGACATGCAGGGACCATAAGCAGAGTAGGAGCGGCGGTACCTTTCTCCGGGCCTCTCAGGCAGGAAACCCCACAGATCACAAGCTCTTGGATTGGAACAGTTCACCTGGACCCCGAGTCCTCTTGAATGTGTCCCTCTAGGTCACCGCACAGCTCCTGGGAACAGACCCTTTCCTTGGATTAGATCACATGGTACAAAACTGTCCTATATGTCAACCTGAACAGACTTCCCTACAATTCCCATCTCTTGGGGAAGGGCGAAATAAGTCTAATTTCTTTGTTCCATGACCATCCCTTCAAATATTTCAAGACCGTCACCTTCCTCCTAGTCCTTCTCTCAAACACCTGCCATTTCTGGGCTGCTCCTGGCATAAATGTTTCTGAGGCCCTTCAGCGGCTGGACCCGGGTATCTGCCTAAAGGAGCCTCATGCACCCATGATACCAAGACTAGGCAGACACCCCCTCGGGCATCTGCACTGCAGGAGGCGGGGACAAGTGGAGGACATGACATCAGAGCCACATGTGACCAGAGGGGGGCTTGTATCCTTCATTGCACTGGGTCACCATGACTATGTCCCCATATTGCCATGATATGGCCTTTCTACCCAGGGCCACACACTGAAAATTTGGCCCTAAATTTGTTCCTGCAGTTATCCTGATTAATAGACCACCAGTGTGTATGTATATTATATGTCATATATATTGTATATTATATTCTACACACATTATTTAAGTCACATTCACAGATTAGCATAATATCTCTATTTCTGTGGTGCTTGGGTGGCTCAGTCAGTTGAGCCTCTGACTCTTGATTTTGGCTCGGGTCATGATTTCAGGGTCATGAGATCGAGCCCCGTGTCAGGATCCACACTGAGTGTGGAGCCTGCTTGAGATTCTCTCTCTGTCCCTCCCCTGCTCTCTCTCCCTCTCTCTCTCTCTCTCAAAAAAAATTCCTACTACCATTCCAGGATTCAGCTGTTTGTCATCTTTCTAAATGGTCTACACTAAGTCCAAGATCTTAGGTTGTTCTCCAGACAGCACTGAAAATACACATAAAATAATATAAATCTTATAGATACGGGGTCAGAAGAAAACCTCAGCCAGATTCCTGTTTTATGGGATCACAGACTTCTGCATCTAATACAGGGGCATCTTTTCTCCCCTGGGTGCCCTTCATGTCCCATGCAACGCTGCTTCTGGGATGAGTTGAGAGCAAGAATTAAAAAGAAGCTGGAGGAAAGAGTCCGTGGGTCCTCCCTCCCTCGGTCTGGACCGGCCCGGGGAACCCTGCAGGTTTTCCCTCTGTGAGCCCCGAGGCCCGCCATTCCCACATCCACACCTCAGTGAGCTGGAGGCCTCTGCCTGCCGCTGGGGTCCTTCCACCTCCCGGCCTCGCTGGGAAGCAAGCAGTGAGCCATTGCTTTTGTGAAAGAGAAAATCAGGTTTTAATGAACGTGTGTGCACCCTCAGCCTCCTGTGCCCCCGGTTTCATCCCTGAGGACACGCTCCAGAGAACGAATGTGGGTGCTGGGGGGACCCCACAGAACGCACACACCGCAGGCCCCAGCTCTCCCCCAGTGCCCCACCGCGGCAGACACGGCCCTGCGGGACCCCAGGTGCCCCCCTCAGCCTCGGGGGGTGGGACCGCAGGGTGCACTGAAGGCGACAAGCAGAAGCCGCCGGCCTTTTCTCACCACGGGAGGGGAAGCCGCCGTCCATCGGCTGCTTAACTGACTTGCAGAAAGTCACAAAATGCTGAAAAACCATATGGGTTATCACCTCGGGTGCAGCGTCTGCTTTGCCAGGAGAACCCCAGACTCCCCAGGCTGATGCCCCGGGTGCCACGAGCACTCCCGCCGCCCAGCACATCCATTCTGTTTTGCTCACAGCAAAGGGTACATAAAGCAAACAGCGTGTGCCCAGCGTGTATTTTTCTAACAGAGCAGTAAGAAAATACTTGCTACCTAAGATATTTCTGGAAGTCAGTGAAGCAAGCGCTTCCACATGTGGGTTGCAGAGCCGAGCCTGCCTTTCTAACACACCCTGAACAGGCGTCTGCAGGGGGTGTGTCTGATAAAAACTGCAACTTTTCTCGAGTGCTTATGGGCAATAAAGACACAAGCATCTCATGGGCGTCAGAACAGGCTAACTGCGTGTTCCTACATCCCTAGATGAGGGTTGTCCTCCAGGACAATAACCCTGCCAGCATCCACGTATGGCCCATGATGAAGATTTTGAGGCATCGACACACATGTGTGTGGGGAGGTCCTGAAGTTTCGCTCCTGAGGAATGAAGCTTTGTGCCACTCAGTACTCCCCCGATCCCGCCAGCGTCTCCCTGGCCCCGCCTGGCTGTGGTCTCCGGTCCTGAATGGGTTTAGGCTCCATTCCTCCATGATGCTCACGTATGAGGAAAGGGCCTGTCGGGACCCCATTAGTTTAGCCCTGGAAGAGTTGCTTCAGTGTGTTCATGTTTGTGGTCACGCCCTTAGATTTCATTGAGGTCATTACAAGAAGCAGCTGGATGACGATTGCTTCTGCATTTGGGCTGACATTGTGGTCAGAGGCGGCGTTCATCCTGTCACCCAGCTCCAGCGTGCCCAGGGGAAGACCCAAGAAAGTTGTTTTGTTTTGTTTTGTTTTGTTTAGGAATGTAATGCCATGGGCAGAGAAAGTGTATTTACCTATTTATTTATTTAAGAATATAATGTCAGGGCGCTTGGCTAGCTCATTTGTTAAGTGTCCAACTCTTGCTTTCAGCTCAGGTCAATATCTCAGGGTTGTGAGATCGAGCCCTGCACCCCCACCACTCATTGGGGAGTCTGCTTGAGATTCTCTCTCTCTGTCTCCCTCCATCCCTCCCCCACCCCTGTACTCTCTCTTTCATAATTATTATTATATAATAATATAATAATAATATATAATATATTATATATAGCATATATAATATATAATATGTCATAATTATTTCATAAATAAATATATAATGCCATGTGTGGGGGTGGGTTTGGGAAGCCCCTTAAGGATTGCTGGCTCCCCTCTTCCTAATGACGAATGTTATGCAAACCAGTGACTTCTAGGAAGTCCGGAGCCAAATTCAAGGGTAAATCCCAGTAATGACTTGGGCTCTGCTTATGCTACCTGCTTCCTCCTCTTTTGCACGGTCTTGGTTTTTCTGTTGCATTAACAGAAATTTGCCATGTGTGCTTGTAGTGGCTTCCAAACCTTTTGGGAACGAAATGGCATATAAGCAACCACTGCTGGAGAGTGCTACCTCTATAAAGAAGGCTTCTTCGGAGCATGACATTTTAATATCTCCTTGCAGAGCCCATAATGTTTTCTTGTTTTGAGTTCCTGCAACTTTAAAATACACTGATACTTTTCTTTACTGACCTCCTTTGCATGGTATAGAAACTATTGACAGTAATTTCTTTTCTTTCTTTTTTATTACAGCAGCATTGACATGTAATGCTACTTCCGTTTCAAGGGCACAGCATCGTGACTCGACATGTCTACACATTCAGTTATGCTCACCAGAACAGGTGCAGTCAGCATCTGTCACCTGACAGAGTTATCGCGACATTATTGAGTCTATTCCCCAGGCTGTACTTCTCACCCCTGTGACTTATTGATTTTATAACTGAGAGTTTATACCTTTTAATCCCTTTCGCCTATTTTGCCCACCCTCCCTTCTGGTGACCACCTGTTTGTTCTTTGCATTTATGATGTTCTGGTTTTGTCTGCTCATTTGTTTTGCTGTTTAGATCCCACATATAAGTGAAATCGTATGGTCTGTGTCTTTGTCTGACTCATTTTACTTGGTGTAATGCTCTCTAGGTCTATCCATGTTGTTACAAATGGCAGGACCCCGTTCTTTTTTATGACTAATATTCTATTTCATGACTGATGTGCTGCATCTTCTTTACCCATCTATCTATTGATGGACACTTAGGTTGCTTCCGTATCTTGGCTATTGTAAATAATGCTGCAATAAACGTAAGGGTGCATATATCTTTTTAAATGTTTTTGTTTTCTTTGGTAAATACGCAGTAGCACAATCACTGGGTTGTATGGTCTTTCTGTTTGTCACTTTTTCAGGAATCTCCAAACTGTTTCCACAGTGGCTACACCAAGTTACACTCACACACAGTGCTCGAGGGTCCCCTTTTCTCTCCATCCTTGCCAACACTTGCTATTTCTTATCTTTTTGATATTAGCTATTCTGGTAGGTGTACAGTGATGATCTCACTGTGATTTTGATTTGCATTTCCCTGATGGTTAGTGATGCTGATCTTTTCATGTCTCAGTTGGCCATCAGTATTCCTTCCTTGGAGAGATGCCTGTTCAGTTCCTTTGCCCATTTTTTTAATCAAATTATTTGTTTTACTGATGTTGGGTTGTGTAAGTTTTTTATATATTTTGGATGTTAACCCCTTATTGGACACATCATTTGCAAATATCTTCTCTCATTCAGTAACTTGTCTTTTTGTTTTGTTGATGTTTTCCTTCACAATGCAAAAGCTTTTTAATTTGATATAGTCCATATATATATATATATATATATATATATATATATATATATATATTGCTTTGTTTCCCTTGCCTGAAGAGACATATCTAGAAAAATGTTGCTAAGGCCAATGTCCAAAAGATTACTGCCAGTTTTCTTTAAGGAATTTTATGGTTTCAGGTCTCACATTTAGGCCATTAAACCATTTTGAGTTTATCTTCGTGTGTGGTATAAGAAAAAGTGGTCCACTTTCATTCTTTTGCAAGTAGCTGTCCAGTTTTCCAAGCACCATTTATCGAAGAGACTGTCTTTCCCCCATTGTATATTCTCGCCTCCTTTGTTGTAGATTAATTAACCATATACGTGAGTTCATTTCTGGGTTATCTGCCCTGTTCAATAGATCTAGATGCCTATTTTTGTGTTGGTGCTATACTCTTTTGATTACTATAGTTTTGTAGTGTAGCTTAAAATCTGGGATTGTGAAACCTCCAGATTTGTTCTTTTTTCTCAAAATCACTTTGGCTATTTGGGGTCTTCTGTGGTTTCATACAAATTTTAGAATTGTTTGTTCCAGCTCAGTGAAAACCACTATTGGTATTTTGATAGGGATTGCACCAATTCTGTAAATTGCTCTGGATAGTATGGAGACTTCGACAACATGATTCTTCTAATGCATGAGTACAGTGTATCTTTCCATTTCTCCAGGTCATCTTTAATTTCTTTCATCATGGTTTTATAGTTTTCAGAGCATAGGTCTTTCACCTCCTTGGTTATATTTATTCCTAAGTGTTTTATTCTTTTTGGTGCAATTGTAAATGGGATTGTTTTCTTAATATCTCTTTCTGCTACTTTGTTATTAGTGTATAGAAATGCAAGAGATTTCTGTTTACTAATTTTGTATCCTGTACCTGTACTGAATTCTCTTATTACTTCCAATTGTTTTTTGATGGAGTCTTTAGGGTTTTCTGTATATCGTGTCAAATCATCCGCCGATAGGGACAGTTTCAGTTCTTCCTTACCAGCTTAAGTGCATTTTATTTCTTTTTCTTGTCTGATTGCTGTGGCTGGGACTTCCAATACCATGTTGAATAAAAGTGGTGGGAGAGGGACATCCTTGTTTTATCTTAGAGAAAAGCTGTCAGCTTTTTCCACTGAGTATGATGTTAACTGTGGGTTTGTCACAGATGACCTCTGTATGTTGAGGTGTGTTCCCTCTAAACTCATTTTGTTGAGAGCTTTTATCATGAATGGATGTTTTTTTTGTCAAATGCTTTTTCTACATCTATTGAGATGCTCATAGGGGTTTTATCCTTTGTTTGGTTAATGTGGTGTATCACGCTGATGGACTTGCAGGTGTTAAACTACACTGCATCCCCAGAATAACTCTCACTTGGTTATGGAGAATGACCTTTTTAATGTATTGTTGAATGTGGTCTGTTAATATTTTGTTGAGAATTTATACATCTATGTTATCAGGGATATTGGCCTGTAGGGGTTTTTTTTGTTTGTTTTGTTTTGTTTTGTTTTGTTTTGTTTGCAGTATCGTTGTCTGGTTTTGGTATCAGGGTAATGCTGGCCTCATAGAACGAATACGAAAGCTTTTCTTCCTCTTTTATTTTTTGGAATAGTTTGAGGAGACTAGGTATTATCTCTTCTTTAAATATTTGGCTGAATTCATCTGTGAATCCATCTGGCTCTGGGTTTTTGTTTGTTGGGAGTTTTTAAATTACTGATTCATTTTGTTACTAGTAATCAGTCTGTTCAGATTTTCTATTCCTTCTTGATTTAGTTTTGGAAGAGTGTATGTTTCTGGAAATTTATCCATTTCTTTTAGGTTGTCCAATATGTTAGCATCAACATATTGTCTCCATGAGTCCCTTGCATCTTCAGGTGTGGAGACACCCTCATGGCAACAAAGAGAGGTGCCCACTAATCAAAGTTTCCAAGAAATTTGCAAACTGGGGAAACTGGTGGCTCATTCAATTGAGTGTCCGACTCTTGATCTCAGCTCAAGTCTTGACCTCAGGGTTATGAGTTCAAGCCCCACACTGGGCTCTACCTTGGGCTCTGCATTGGGTGTAGAGTCTACTTAAAAAAAAAAAAGAAATTTGCATATCCTGTAAATATGAAGAAGAAAAATCCCTGTTAGATCTGATTTCATAAGTGGAGGACAAACACCAACAAGTGATTTTGAGAATACCAATTTTTCTGCCTAGTCCTGGGAAACGATGGGACAGATACTGTATTTTCTGTGAGAAGCATTTTATGTAAGAGTCCACCCTGGCCCACCCCTCCCTAGAAAATTCATTTTTTTAAAAAATGTCCTACTTGGGGGGCGCCTGGGTGGCTCAGTCGTTAAGCATCTGCTTTCAGCTCAGGTCATGGTCCCAGGGTCCTGGGATCGAGTCCCGCATCGGGCTCCCTGCTTGGCGGGAAGCCTGCTTCTCCCACTCCCTCTGCTGTGTTCCCTCTCTCTCTCTCTCTCTGTCAAATAAATAAACAAATAAATCTTAAAAAAAAAATGTACTACTTGAGTCGCCTGGGTGGCTCAGTGGGTTAAGCTTCTGCCTCCTGCTCAGGTCATGATCTCAGAGTCCTGGGATCGAGCCCCGCATCGGGCTTTCTGTTCAGCAGGGAGCCTGCTTCCCCCTCTCTCTCTGCCTGCCTCTCTGCCTACGTGTGATCTCTGTCAAATAAATAAATAAATAAAATCTTTAAAAATAAATAAATAAAAATGTCCTATTTAGAAACTCTACATTGTCACTGATTAAAAAGAAACACCATTTCTGGAAGAGGAGTAGCACCCTAAAACAGAAGCCTCTCAAAAAGGTGATTAAAATATTGTAGTTTCCATTATTTCCCATGATCCCACCTAATAACTAAACTATCAACCACACACAGGAGCTGGGAAGAAGCTTAAAATTATTCCACCCCAACTGCAGGTATTTCCAGTTAAAGAGATGAAGAGGTAGGAGGACCAAGTTCCACATGATAAATTATCTTTGGTGTTCTGCTAGCCAAGGATTCTAACCCAGGCTCTGCTCTGGCTGCTCTGTCATTTTTTAGTAGACATGTAGTAGACATTTAATAGACATGTCATTTTTCTTCTTGACCTCCATTTCTTATCTTTGAAATCAGGAACAGGTCTTAGACGATCTTAATGTCTCCTCTTATTCTGAGACTGTCACATCCAGGTGGAACCAATCCTTCCTAGAACTGCCGGCATGCACCTTCCTAAGGAGAGTGTTAAAATGTCCACCAGGGGGCGCTTGATTCACTGCAAGCCCTGGCCTGGGGTCAGGACAACCTGTGGGCAGGTAGGGTGACCCCAATTTTCCCATCCAGTCCTAAAAGGATTCCAGACATTCAAGAAGGTTAGGTCTTCCCAGGGGTTAGACTACAATCACGCCATCTCTTCTAACAGCCTGTTTTGCAATTTATCCCCGCCTCTGAGCAGCTGGTCTGGATAACTATTTCCGAAACTTCCAGCATTTGATAGTTTGGGGCCATCGGTCTATGTGAGAAACATCTTTCCAGTTCATTCATTTATGATTCCAGTAGTAGCTGAGGAACTGGGAACTGGTTGAAATTGAAAAAAAAAAAAAAAAAGTTCTCTTGTCTTTTGCCCTCAATCCCTGGACACTGAGAACAGACCCAGGGGCCTACATGACCACGTGACTTAGAGGGGCTGGTCAAGGAGGGTCCCAGATGGTGGGAGGTGGAGAGTGTGCTGATATTCTCCTGAGATGTTCCGAATACATCTCCTTTCTCTCATGGAAGCTTTAGTCAACTATGTTTAAAATATGCTGTTTCGGCCACTGCTATTTGTTGCTCAAGTCTCAAGCCAAATCAGTATTCTCAGGGTGTGAGTACACCCTGACACCAGATTCTTCTGTGCCCCCACTGAGGCTTCTTCAATTCTTTGGGGTGCTAGATGTAAGGCTTTTGAAGAAACTCCCAAGCACTGTAGACCATCTTCGCTGTGGGTCACGTGTCCCTCAAAAAGATGTGTTGAAAGGTAACCTTTTTTGGAAACAGGGTTGTTGCAAATGTAATTAGTTAAGATGAGGTCACTAGGGTGGGCCCTGAATCCATTATGACTAGTGTCTTACTGAGAAGAGGGGATTAGGGCTTAGACACAGACACACAGAGAGAAGGCCACGTGATGACAGGCGGAGATGGGAGTGATGCTCTCCAAGCCGAGGAATGCCGGGCTGCGCCAGCAACACCAGAGGCCAGGAGAGGAAGGAAGCTTCCTCCCCTGCAGGTTTCAGACTGAGAGACTATCAATTTCAGTTGTTTTAAGCCCCCCAGTTTGTGTCAATTTGTGCAGCACCGAGGGAAATGGGTACAATGATTGGCGTGCTCTGCTCTACGGTTGATCACTGTCCCTTTCTATAATGGTCTCCAGGGGAGCCTGAGTGGCTCAGTGGGTTAAAGCTTCTGCCTTCGGCTCAGGTCATGATCCCAGGGTCCTGGGATAGAGCCCTGCATCAGGCTCTCTGCTCAGCAGGGAGCCTGCTTCCCCCTCTCTCTGCCTGCCTCTCTGCCTACTTGTGATCTCTGTCTGTCAAATAAATAAATAAAATCTTAAAAAATAATAATAAATAAATAAATAAAATGGTCTCCAAACTCGGCTGTTGAAACTTTGTCCCAGTTTTTGTTCCTTCACTGAACAAATACTTACAAAGGACCTACTGTGTGCCAGGCACGGTGCTCGGCCCAGGGCTATGGCTGCCATGACAGAAATGGCCCCCGCCTCCAGAAGCTTATGATCTTCTCATTTGTCTCTCCTCCTTCCTTCCTCTTCTTACCAACTAAATATGGAGTCTCCCAGATTCTGCAACTGCCCATTCTGCCCCTCTGCTCTTTGAAGCTTCTGTTACAGGAACAACCCCCAAATCTACAACCTTGCTATTCCTGGGCCTCCAAGCTTCCAGACCTGCCTTCAATTGCTGCTCTGTGATCTCTCCCGGTGCCTCCTGTCCAGATGCCTTCCTCCCTCCCAGTGTCTATGTCCCCATCAATACAAGGGCTGTTCTCCCAGTGGAGCACCCCACACATGGTCACTGTGATTTTTCCCTCTGACTTGACCACACCCAGACCCAGCTTCCTCTCCTCCCGGCTTTGCCCCTGGACCCCTGCATCATTCTAATGTGTCTGTGCCACTCTGATGTGCATTAGTTGTCTGAAAACCTCACTTGCACATGCACACCTCGCATCAGAAACCCACGGCACTGGACCAACTCCAGAGTAAGTCCAGTTTCCCAGCAGGGTGCCATAGCCCTCCTTAATGGCTGCCCAGCGCCACGTGCCCCTACAGATATCCCCAACTCCTGCCAGCCCGGGCCGCTAGCCATCCTGAAACACACCCAAACCCCATCTTCCTCACTGCCTCCTTTCCCAATGCCCTCAAACTTCCCTAATCCAACCCTTCCAGCCATTGGCCCAGAGTCAGTCTTGCCTCCCGGGGAACATGTTCTCGCCTTCTCCAGAAAGCTTATGGACCTCTGAAGCAGGCTTGTGCCTGTTGCCTGTGCAGCAGGCTGCCTCCTGTTCCTAGAACCTGAAGGTTGTGGGAGCCACCCTGGGGCACCACGGCAGGACCATCTGTCACCCTCTTCCAACCACCATTACAGAAGTGGACCAGTGACCGGCCTCAAGTGAGGCCAGAGTTAGGCTGAGAATATGGAATCTGGGTAGGAGATTACAGTTCTTGGGGCAGATTTTATCCACCTTCAAGTTAAACATGAATCTTTAAGAAATAGATGGAAATAAGGTGACAAGCTCAGGGTGACAATGAGTGGGCTGTCCCCTGAACATGCACACTCCTCTCCTCCATGACCAGACTCTGCTGTCAAAGACGCCAAGGTCCCTTCTACTGAAACGTGTCCCTCCCCTAGATCCATATGTTGAAGTCCTAACCCCCAGAACTGCGGGATGTGACCTTATTTGGAAATAGATTCGCTGTAGCTCTGCTTAGTTCTGACGAAGCCATAGTGGAGTAGGGAGAGCCCCTCGTGCAAAGTGATTGGAGTCCTCATAAAAAGGAGAAATTTAAATACAGACATGCATAGAGGGACAACCATGGGAGGACACAGGGAGGTCTGCACGACAAGGACAGAGGTCTTGGAAGAAGCCAACCCTGCTAACACCTTGATCGCAGACTTCTAGTCCCCAGCACTGCGAGACATTGTACTTCTGTTGTCGAAGCCTCCGGTTTATGGCGCGGTGTTACAGCAGCCTCAGCAAACAGGTACAGTAGGGGGGACCCTCTCCAGCAGCCCCGGCTCTTGGGAGTGAGAGGAGGGGCTAGGAGGGAAGTGAGAGGTCAAGCTGGGAAGGAAGCAGAGAGGGACACCTACCAGTGCCCTCAGAAAAATCTCCCATCCTCTGCCCTGAAGGACTGCATTTGCCGCCTAATACCCTCAGTCAGAGAAAGGCTTAGCTCCTACAGGACATGACTCAGCTCCACTGGCGGCTAATTACTATCCCACTTTTCACAGAGGCTTTGGGAATGCAGCTTTGGAAAAGCCCTGTTCCTCTCCTCCTTCTCTCCTCCCCCTTTTCTTCTTCACTCCTTTGGGCATTTCTCTGTTCAACCAATGCTTAGGGAGGGTCTGCTGCACTCACACACAGTGCTGGCAGCTGGCCCACCTGTCCCACCCCGACGTGGAAAGGACATCAAAGTGCCCCCTGAACCTCAGCGTGACGGCCACATGTCCGGCTGGCCTCTGGGCCCTATGGTCAACCCTGGAGTGGCAGTTGCCTTTGAGAACACAGATCCTCTTGGGGACACAACATTCTACACAAATATTCCAATTTTATGCTGTTCTTCAAAGGCAAAGAGGAGATCCCTCCTCTTGGGAAATTCCAACCTGCTGAGCAAGGAGCCCGGTGGTGGGGGAGGCGGGGCATGGCAGCCATCAGCAGCTGCAGCCGTGGGGCTTGAGACAGACATGACATGCAGCTGGGGCAGGGTAGGCCCGGGGGTGCTGACCCCTGTTTCTGAGGCAGGACAGGGGATGCAGGACCGATAAGCTCCAGGGCTGGAGGGGAGGCCAGCCTGGAAGCAGACTGTATTGTGCAGAGAGCCAGGGAGGGACAGGCATCCTGGACAGCAACCGGAGGCCCAGCCCACCTCTGTGCAGGGCTGGGGAGTCCTGTTATGGGGCTTGGGGAGAGAGGAGAGCCCAGGATCCAGAGAGGTGGGCAGCTGGGCTGGGAGACGTTCACGGCAGGTTGCAGGTTACCAGCCACCATTCCAGAGGGAAACATCAGACCCAGAGAGAGGGCAGGTGATACCAGGCAAGGCCAAGTCTCCCTTCTCCTGAGGATGGCTTGGAAGCTCGCCAGCATAAGGACCACTGCCCTGGGAGCAAGACCTCAATCTAGCCTCCTGGCATGGGTGATGGAAAATAACTGTGTCTTTGGAAAAAAAAAAAAAGAAGAAGAAAGAAAAGCCTAAGTTTTTAGGAGTGGACTGGCAGAAAGAGCGAGAAGCCACACTCCTAAATGTAGGACAGGCATTGCTGCCTGAGGTCAGGACCCAGCCGGGACGGGTGGGGAGGGTAGGGGAAGTGGGGAGACACAGAGCAGGTACAAGCTGCAGAGGAAGCAGGGCCGGGAGCAGGCCTGAGTACGGCCAGTCCCACAGCCATCTCTGGGAATCCAAATGGTCCAGTGGTTTTTCAAACTGTCCCCAAAGCTACTGGAATGTCCCCAGACGTTTCCGTGTCTCAACACCATCACCCAGACGGCCTTTTACTGCCATTGGCTCTGAGGCTGGAGCTGGTGGGCAGTGAGCCCCCAGCCAATACAGGGCAGCCTGTGAGGAGCATAAGGCAACCCAGATAAGGAGGGAGAAGTCTTATCTGGTCTCCATCGCAGTTCTTGGGAAAGATGGAAAGCAGAGGTGGTTGAGCAGCTGACATTCAAAACTGACCTGAGTTGCTGTTTGAGTTGCAAAAACCCATTAACGAGAAGGCTAATGTTTAGCTTTCTGCTGCCAATGATAAGAGCGGGGAGCTTAGGAAAGTCGTACCTTTTACCATTTCCTGACTTGGAGTAAAAATAGCTTCTTTGTCTCCATCTTTAGACGGACAAATTTGGGGTGGTATCCCTTAGTGAGTCTGATCAACCTGCAAATAGTTCATCTTTCCCTGGAATTCTAAAACAACAAAAACAAAAGGCAAGCCAGTCCGACTGTGGAAAGGGAGAAGGTAATTGCTGCAGGTGTCTTGTTTTCGCAACGTGTCCCATCCCCTCCACCAACTCTCCGTCCCCCTTCATGGAGACGTGCTGGCAGGGGTGACTCCTATAGGACAAATTCCCAGACTCATAGCCCTGTGGCCTCAGCCGACAGCGCTCATGTATGCGAGTAGGTGAGTGACCGGTTCTTAGGAAGTCTGGATGCCAGAAACTTCTAAGAAGAATGGACCTTTCTGCTTCTGGAACTGACGGTTGAAGGAACAGGCAGTCGGGCTGACAGCAGTCGCTGCCATGCCTTCCCTGGGAGCAAGGGCTGGCCTCCATGATGACAAACATGGGTGCGGGATGGAATCTCAGACACCCGGATGCTCCCCTCCTCCATCGAATCCCTCCAGCCAGGGAGCCGGGTTCCCTCCAGTCACACGGACAACGAAGTCACAAGGTTGCTAGAGGCAAAGGCAAAAGCAACACGAGAGTTCTGGAGGGAATTATCTGAATAATAACCTCATTGGGTTCTGAGTTAATTTTTTTCCCCAAGAAGGGTAGAGCTAAGGGGCAAGGGAAGAAGATCCAGGGACCTGACATCTTGGGCCCGGAAGACATCAGCCTCTGGAGAATTGCATCATTATCTCGGGCTGTTCATGGAGGCCCTTGAGCCACAGTCCGTGTGGATGAACGTCTGGAACAGTGAAAACATGCCTTTCTTCCCAACCCACTCTGGCTGGAGGCCTGCACCTCACCAGGCTTCCTCTCTGCCGCCAGGACCAGTAAGACCAGGACTTCATTGCTCTCCTTCCCTGAGCCGCCCTGTGTGGATGGTAGGTTCCCCCGCCTCCTGCACTGGAGCGTCAGCTGAAACACAACCCAACGAAGACTCATGGGGTTGTTTAAGTAAGTTTTGGTCCCGGAGGTGGCAGGGGAGGGCTGACTTCCTGACTCACTTCACGGGCCCCAAACCATGGAACAAGCCAGGCTGCTGTGCACAAATGGCGGCAGGTCATGTGCCTGGGGTGGCCATGAGTGCTGTGTGACCCCAGCCACACAGAAAAGGCACCTGAGAAAACAAGACCCTGAGGGGAAGCGGGTGTGGGAAGGAAGGATAGGGAAGCAGGTCCTTGCTGGTGGCAACTTAGCTCACCGTTCCCAGGAGGTATCAAGATGGTGGCCATGAGGTCCCAAGTGACAGGGGTGCAGGGTCAGATGCAAATGTCCCATCCTGAGAACGTGGCCCCCAGTGGCCCTTGGCACATCCACTCCCAGCCCAGGCCTCCTTGGACCTACGCACGATGAATCTCACCCCACCCCCACATGTCACAGTCACCCTGCCCTCCCTGGTCCAGGCTGGCCCAGAAGAACAGAGACACCCATGTTAGATATATAAAGACCCAGTGGCTACTTCCTGGGCCAGAAGGCCTGGGACAAGTCACTGAATCTCTCTCAGCTTCACCTTTTTCTCCAGCGCAATGAGAAATATTATACTTGTTATTGTAAAAATCAAATGCACGAAGCATGTTAAGAGTCCTTCCTAGTGCAGGGTACAAATAGAAGGCTCCCTTCTCCCAATACAGAGTGGTCTTGGCTTTACTGCCTCTTAAACCTGGGCACCGGGCTTGGGAAAAAGATGGCCCTGATAAAGAAATTAGGAACATCCTCTCAAGCCAAATTTTACCTCCTTGCACTGCTTCTGAATAAATCCAATATCCTCATTGGCAGATGATCTTTTGGGCAGGCCAGAGCAAAGATAACAAACGGGGCCCACTTTTGCATTCTAAATTAAGTGTCGTATGTTAAAGCTTGCCAGCCCAAGACCTCCAGGAACATACTCATGGGCAAACAGAGCTAGGTGTGTTAGCCTGGACTGGAGAACACAGAGGGAAACTTAGGAGGTGGCAGTAGAACACCTCAGGTGCAGGAGCCAGGAGGGGTAAAACTGTAGGAACTAGCATGGACCCATCCATAGGCCCATTGCAGGAGGAGCCTTGAGACCGTCAGTCAATTTGTCCACTAGGCAACGTGCTGGAACAACGCATCCATGGTCTTCTTAAGAACACAGACCTGAATGAGCTTGGTGGGTCTTGCATGTCACGGTTTAGGGCCATCTATTGCTTATAGTCATAGCATGATTCTGCAAGTTGTGGGCTTCTGCTTCCATTCTTTCTCCTCATACAGCCTAGCTACAGGAGCCTCGTTTTCTACTTTATTACACATAATTTTCAAAATGTCCCATGGAAATTATGGTGCCTTGTCTTGATTTATCAACTTTAGACCAAATCTTATTAACATAGGTATGAGAGACGAGTGGTTTAGCTTATCTATAACCTGCAAAATCTCCATCTTCTCCCAATTTTTGCTAACTTTATCTCACTTGGAGTACTCCTACTGATTATATTTATAACTCTAAACCAGCAGTTCTCAAACAGGAGCAATCCCCCTGGGTGTGTTGGAGGGGGCACTTGGCAATGCCTGGAGACAGGCTTTGGCTGTTACAGCTTGGAGGTGTTATTGATGTCTAGTGAGTAGAGACTAGCAATGCTGCAAAATATCTCAGGGTGCATGGGACAGCCCCACAACAGAGAATTACCCAGCCAAATCATAACAGTGCCAACATTGAGAAACCTTGCTTTCAACAATACGTCAAAACCTCTTGATTCATCAACCCAGGCAATACTGGACTTGGCATCGTTATGAGGAAGAAATGTGGTCTCTCTACTTCATTCCATCTCTTCCCTCTCTTTCAGCCAACTCAAGCTTTGATCCATTCAGATCTATAACTGACAGTTTGGTCTAAAAAATTGGTTTTCAAATCCCAAACCCAGTATAGAGTGTTTACAATGCCATGATTATGCAAATGTTGATCTCTGAAAACCATGTGATATGACTCAACCATGGAGAAGGAAATGCCACCCTTTGCCACCCACCTGGGCCCCTCCAGGGAGACTGAGCAAAGGGTCAGGGTCAACTGGATTCTCTTCTTCCCCCTCATCAATAGTTCCAATCATGACCCCACTTCAGTTTGCTCCACATTTGAACCATGACATCCTTTTACAGTTCTTGGTTTCGACAGGCTTTTAAGTGTCTTTTTAAATATTTGTTCACAAAAGAAGCATGTTCCTTTACCCCCTCGTAAGATCATTCAGCTTTCTCAATCACATACTTGTTAAGAGAATCTAGTTTCATTGTAGAGTCATACTTCCAAAGTCTGTTCCTCTTGTTCTAGGTTGGAAAGCTTGCTTCCCAGATCCACTGAGTGACTCTCACCCTGACACATCTTCTCCATTTCCTCCTGGGTGAGGGTCACTTGTGTTTGCAGACAGGTCTTCCCTTCCTTTGATTCTATCTAACTCTGAGAGTCAGTGCATCATGGTGAGTAAGTGCCAGGCTGGAGCCAACTCCCGGTTCACTTCCCACGGCCTCCACATAGTAGCTGCATGACCCTGGACAAGTTACCAAATCTTTCTCTTCATGTTTCTTTGTACATAGAATGGGGATTATGACAATAAATCTGGTAACCAAACTCAGGGTCATTGTAGGGGTGAAATTACACATGTAAAGTGTTTAAAACAGTACCTGGCATTTAGTACAGCCTCAATAAGTGCTAGCGATTACTGTCATTATTTCACTGGAGTGTATCTTTAAGTAATTTTTCCAGCAGATTATATGGAAGGTAAAACTTTCTGAGTCTTTTCATGTATGAAATGTCTTTTTTTTTTTTGCCTTCTCATTTGATCAACAGGTTAAAGTTCTGTTTAAAATAACTTTCCTTCAGCACTGTTCTGAATGCATTACCCCCACTGTTTTCTAACACCTGCTGTTGCTGACGAGAAATCCAGTGCAAATCTGATTCTAGTCTCTTTGTACATAGCTGCTCTCTATGAGTTTCTAGCATCTTCTCTTTATGTTAGGTTGTTTGGAAATTTCACAAGGATGAGTCTAGGTTTGAGACTTGACCCTTTCAATGTACCCAATGTTTGAGCACTTTCTAGCTGAGCCCATGTTTCTCTTCAGTTCTGGTAGATTTTTTTTTTCTAAGCTCTGGCAATTTCATTTGATTATTTCCTTGTGAATATTTCCTCCTTTAACCTTTCTTTTTCTGTATTTTTAAAATGCCACTTGATGATATACTGGAACTAATGAGTTGGTCTCCCTGTCTTTTACATTTTCTCCCTGATTTCCCTTTTTTTTTAAAATTCTGTAAGATTGCCTTTACTTTTTTCCCCCCATAACTTTTATTAGAGATTTCATTTCAATAATAATATTTTTATTATTTATCTTTTAAAAGATTATTTATTTATTTATTTGACAGACAGAGATCACAAGTAGGCAGAGAGGCAGGCGGCGACATGGGGCTCGATCTCAGGACCCTGGGATGTTATTTTTTATTCTTTCTGCTTTTCATACATAAGGGGTGAGGGATCTCAACATACTGGGCACTGAAGATAGAACTATTTCTAGGGATAGCTATGTCCAGTATCAGCTTATTCCCGTGATTAACACAAAAGATACTCGGATGTGCTCTCCACTCCGATGGGGCTACAACAGGGACGGACTACAGATTATTTACTAGCAACTAATTTACTCTCGGTTTCTGCATCAAAGCTGAACTGTGAGAAGCAAGAGAAAGGGTACTTCCTAAGAGGGGTTTTCCAATGAAAGAGTAAAAACACAATTGGTTTCAATGGCAGTGGTAAAATAAGAATTCAAAGTTCATCTGCACACTCCTGTCCAGGTTGACCAGTTCTCCAGCTAACTAGTAAACACCAGGTACCAAATTGAGAGTAAAAGCTGTATCTGTGCCTTCTTTAGTGCTTTGTTTTGATTAAAAATACAAATACCTGTATTCTACCCCCTGCTGTCTTTATTGACCAATTCATGGGAACCATTTGGCCAGTGTTGATAAGTTTTCCCACAGTTTTTAAAATAGTTTCTATTTCATTATTCTGGGGTAAATATGTTTGGCTCTCACTTTCTCCTAGAAATTGGAAGTGAGAGAACCCTTTGTTGCTCTTAATGAGCTCCTGTATTGGTTTCCTAACGCTGCCATACCAAAGTGCCACCAATGAGAGGGCTTAATATAGTAACATATTCTCTCATAGTTCTGGAGGCCAGAGGTCCATGATCAAGGTTGACAGGATTGACTCTTTCTTGGGGACTCAGAGTCTGCTCTATGCCTCTCTCCTAATTTCTGGTGGGTGTGGGCAACCCTCACGGTTCCTTGGCTTGTGGCTGGATAACTCCAGTCTACCTCTGTTGTAACATGACCATCTGTCTTCCCTCTGTGTCTGTGCCTCATGTGGTGCTCTCTGTGTCCAGTCTCCACCTCTTGTAGCTTAATCTTAATTATATCTGCAAGGACCTATTTCCAAATAAGGTCACATTCACAGGTACTAAGGGTTAGGACTTGAACATAGCTTTTTGGGGAACACAACCCACAGCAACTGCCCATCAAGTCACACAAACATTGGTGTGGTTTTATTGCTGTAAGTGGGGACCCAAGACAATCAGACAAAAAAATCCTAGATCCCAAGTTCTTAGCCCATGACTACACATACTCTTTCTAGAAATGACAAGGAATTCCTAAAGTTAATTATGTTGAAATTCAGCAAAGACCTCTAACCTTGAGACCCAGAAAACCCCAGAAGTTCTAAGCTCTCAGTTCTGATCCCAAAAGCAGGCCATCTTCTCAGTACTACGGTGCGTCTAGACCTGCCTTGATGGTCTCCTTGCCACAGGACCAGTGCATGCAGCCTTCCTCTGCTTTCCCGCAAAGCCATGCATGGCATATGGGCCTGTTCCAGGCATCTAACAAAAGGCAGGATGTGGCTTTGCGTGGTACTTTGAAATGATCAAGAAAAAATACATTTACCAAAAATGAGATGAGTGTCAATGCACGGTCAATCAGTGTTTAACAACAGGGACAACAGGCCATCGGTTTCACAGGACTAATTCGAACAATGTTTCCAAGTGTACAGACAACACAGGAAAAAGTGGTGCACAGACTGGCTTAGAGGGAAAGAGAAACGAAGGGGAAAGAAAACCAACTCCATGGGGAGGGAAAAAAAAGGAAAAAGGCTAAAAGAAAAAAAAATAAATGCACAAGTGTACCTCTTAAGTCCCACAAATCTGTAGGGATTTGTAACTCAGGAAAACCCTAAAGTGAAACACAAATCAAAAAGTGACCAAGAGCCATAATCCACATTCCTAAATAGTTGTCTTTTCCGGTAATGAAAAAAGAATAAGACTGTAAATATATAATATCTCTCTCCATCATTGCAGTTTCTTTTATTTCTTTCTTAAAATATTACAAAGCAAACAAATCCTGCATTCTAATCCATTATAAACCAGTTCCATATCTAATCAAGTTGAAGCCAAAGCCATATGGGCTGTGCAAACATAAAAAAAAGTAATTCTAAGATAAGCAAAACAGGAAATTGGAGGTCGGTGATGATGAAACTGATATCCGCATGGTAATCTGAGCAGTAAAGTCACTAAACCCTTCCTGCTCCATAAACAGTTTCTCGGGATGTGTTTCATTCTCCTTCCCTTGTGATTTGGCAGTAGGTTGCACCAGTTAGTGCAAATCATCATCTTCCTCTTTCTTACCCCCTGTCAGCGAAATGTGCCCGGCTGCAGGATCCGAGTGCACCAGGCGTTCCCATCTGCTCCCGCTGAGCTCTGTGTGGTCTACCCTTCAGCCTGAGCTGCCAGGGAAGGGACAGATGGATGCACCTTGGTTTCCCAGTGTTTGCTGCAGAAGCTGGTCTGCCTGTCTAGACCGGGGCTCCCAACCTCGGCACTATTCCCACTTGAGTGCTGATGGTTTTATCCTGTGCTTTGTAGGGTATGTAGCTACGTCCCTGGCCTCCACCCTCTAGATGCCAGCAGTATCTCCTTCAGTCCTGGTGATCACAAATGTCTGGGGACATTGCCAGATGTCCCTGGGAGGGGGAGGCCAACCACCCACAATTGAGAACCGCTTATTTAGAAGGAACCTTTGCTAGAAAGAGCTCAGATCATTCATTTTAGATAGTCTTATTTCATTAGCCTTCATGGAGGGAATTCACTATGTTGCTTTGGACTTGAAAGTCACCTTCTCCGTAAGACTTCTCCTGACCACCCTATTTTTTTTAAAGATTTTAGTTATTTATTTGACACAGAGAGATCACAAGTAGGCAGAGAGGCAGGCAGAGAAAAAGGAGGAAGCAGGTTCCCTGCTGAGCAGAGAGCCGAAGTGGGGCTCGATCCCAGGACCCTGAGATCATGACCTGAGCCGAAGGCAGAGGCTTAACCCACTGAGCCAACCAGGTGTCCTCTGACCACCCTATTTACACTCACCTACTACACCCCATTTCTACTTTATCATGTTTATTGTTTAATATTCTTTTTCTACTGCCAGAGTATATGCAATTCTGGGCACATAGGAGGTGTTCAAAAAACAATTGTTCAGATGATGTATAAAGAAGATGTGGTGTATATATATACAATGGAATACTATGCAGTCATCAAAAATGAAATCTTGCCATCTCCAATGATGTGGATGGGCCTAGAGAGTATTATGCTAAGCAAAATAAGGCAATGAAAGAAAGATAATTATCATATGATCTCACTGATACAAGGAATTTGAGAGGCAGGGTGGAGGGTCATGGGGGAAAGGAAGGGAAAATGAAACAGGATGGGACTGGGAAGGAAGATGGACCATAAGAGACTCTTAATCTCAGGAAACAAAGTGAAAGTTGCTAGAGGGGAAGGGAGTGGGAGAGGTGGAGTGGCTGAGTGATGGACATTGGGTAGGGTATGTGGTATGGTGAGTGCTGTGAGTTGTATAAGACTGATAATTCACAGACCTGTACCCCTGAAACAATACATTATATATTAATTTAAAAAATTGTTCAAAAAATGGGTGGATGATCACTAAGTTCCACATGATGTACACAATGAAGAAATGCATTCTTCACATAACCAGGTGATGGGTGAGATGGCTCCAGGGCTCTCTGTCTCAGCAGAGTCACAATGATAGGCTCTGGGGTCTTTCTTTCCTGCTCTGCTTCTCACCCAGCTATATCAATGCCCAGTGGGAGAGGAGGCATGGTCTTCTCCACATCTCTCTTCAAAAGCAAGGAAACCTTCCTATAGTCCCTGGGAAATGTTCCCTGTCCCACTCTCCAGTACCTCATTGGCCAGACCTGAGTCCCTTAAGCTTACCCTTAACTCAGCCCTTTTCAAGGAAAATGGACCAAACTTCACTGGCACAAGCCCATCAGGCTTACTCTTCAGCAGCAAATGGAATACTCTCCCCAAAGACTAGAAAACCTGAACAAAAGTAGAGATGTGACAACAAGTAGGAAAAGGGAGGTGTTACCAAGCGTGGTTGGGCTACTGCCAGAAATGAAGGGCCAGAGAGGGTCAGTGCTGTGCAGTCTTGCTCTGAGCACCCTGTTCTTCCTTGGGCCCTGGCCCCTCCTGATGTCATTTCATTTTAGCCCACAGCCTGTGTACTCTTGCTTAGGTATTTACTAACCTTGATTCTCAAGTAGCAATGGTGCATGGTGTTACCTTACTCTGATGATATCAGGACTTTTCTGAGAGTCTATATATCTTTAAAAGTCTTTCATGTCCAAAGGAATTAATCTCTAATAACCAAACACCAAGTTAGTGAGTATAATATGTAAGGACAAAAGAGTTCTCCAGGTGTCCCTCAGAGGCCCAGCCTCCTCTACCACTTCAGTAAGTCAATGCAGAATCCCCATGGTCTATGGCCAAGTTCTCTGATGCCTCTCTGGGTCCCATCACTGCCTTATTCCCACAGAACACCTAACACCTGCTCCATGGGAGGCATTCAGTGTCTTTGTTGAGTGAATGGACCAACTCCCTTTTCTTGAGTCAAGGCTTTTCTAGTGCAGGGTATTATAGGATATGAGATATTAATTTTTCCTCCTTTTTCCAAGATATGCAGTACCTTGCTGGAACCCTCTGATCCTATCACTGGGAGAAGACAGGATCTAAAACCTGGGCATAGTCCAGACTCTTATTACCAAAGCCCTTCCCACCCCTTGTATATGGTCAACAGTGTCTACAAGAAGACTGACAACTTGGATCCTTGTCTTAGGGCTACATGTCCTCCTCCCTCAGCACTCCAGGCCATCTGGAGAAGACACTCCTGCCAGAAGATGTGGAGCGTTACGGAGCCTTAGCTAAGGACCATTGAGGGTCCCTCAACAACCCACAGCAAGCAAACCTGCACTGTTCTAGATGAAAAACCATCTCCAGTCTTCTGGCATATGCTGAGGCCATGTGGAATAGTGGAAAACATTTCCAGATGGGACCCAAGCCAACAGAGTTACAGCTTCCCAACTACCTATTATGTTAGCCAGAGTTCTGGGTTCTCTAGAGTAACAGAACTAACAGAGTATGTGTGTGCATGCACGTGTGTGTGTGTGTGTGTGTAGCAAGAGAAAAGGGGGGGTTTATAAGAAATTGGCTCATGCAATTATGGAGGCTGTGAAGTTCCATGATCTACATTTGGCAAACTGGAGATCCAGGAGAGCTGATGTTATAGTTCCAGTCCAAAAGTTGGTAGGCTCAAGATCTAAGAAGAACCTGTGTTTTAGTCCAAGTCCAAAGGCAGGAAAAGACCCAGCTCAATGCAGTTGTGCAGGAGGAGTTTCCTCTTATTCATGAGAGAGTCAACATTTTGTTCTACTCAGGCCTTCAACAGATTGGATAAGGCCCACCCATCCTAAGGAGGGCAATCTGCTTCACTCAGTTTACCTATTAAAATGTTAATCTCAGGGGTGCCTGGGTAGCTCAGTCAGTTCAGCATTGACTCTTGGCTTTGGCTCATCTCATGGTCTCAGTCATGGGATCGAACCCCACATCGGGCTCAGTGGGGAGTCTGCTTGAGATTCTCTCTCCCTCTCCCTCTGCCCCCTCCCTGCTTGTGCTGCTTGTGCTCGTGCACATGCCCTCTCTTGCAAATAAATGAATCTTTAATAAAATAAAATAATCTCATCCTAAAACCCCCTCACAGAAATACTCAGAATGTTTGACCAAATATCTGGGCACCCCATGGTCCAAGCAAGTTGATATATAAAAGTAACCATCACACAGGGGTGTCCTTGGCCAAGGGAGTCTCAGTTTACTCATCTACAAGGTGGACATAATAACACCCACTTCAAGGGCTACTGGAGATTGAATGAGATCATAGGCACATGGTGCATGACATCCAATGGATGTCCTGCAAATGTTCTTGCCCTGCCCTGCTTTTGCCCAGAAGAGCATCAACAGCATCTCCTCTGATGGGGCTCTTCACTGTATGGGCTGTCTGGGCCTGGGCCAGACACTGCTCTGCAGATGACCTGGAGACTTGATCTTAGCAGCCTCTTCCTGTTTTGCCCTGAGGCCGGGTTCATGGTAACAGACCCAACCTGCCAGCCCAACCCTTGGCTTGCGAGCTCAATCTGAACAAACTTTGGCCAGCATTCTGGACCCCTTTGCAGCCAGACCTGCCGTGGAGCTCCTTCTGCTACCCTGGGACATCCCAAGGTGCCTGCCTGGCCTCCACCAGATACTCTCCATCCTTCTACAAGCATCTCAGGCTAAGAAAATCTGGTATCCAACCTTGTAAACTCCATATGTCAGGCAGGCATGTTCTTTCTCAGACCTATATGGCTCCAATGTCACAGTGTGTGTCTTCTCTATTAGTTGGGGCAGTGTGAAGTTCTTGTGGATTTAGATTACAGAAGTTTATTTCTCTCTTACAAAGACTTCCAGGTGGCTGGAGCTGCTAAGCTCCATAAGGCACACAGAAACTCGGGTTCCTACCCTTGTGCTATTCCCCCATCCCACTGGCTTTCTCACTGTCTGCATGCCTGTAGCTGAGTTGCCACCAAGCCTGGGTTCCAGCCAGCCAGGAGGGGAAAGAGTATGGACACCATGAGATGCTGGTCCCAGACCCACATGCTAATGTCCCCACTCACACTCCATTAGCAGGAATGTAGTCTCATGGCCACACCTCCTGACAAGGAAGGCAGGGGGTACAGGTGGAAGGTGCCTGTCCACTCTTCGTGGACAGCCAGCTGTCTGCACGCCTCCTCCCACTTATTTCCTGAGTGGTGGCCCAGACTGCAGGGAAAGAAGAACAGTGCTGTGTGACCGTGTCCCCGAGAGGGAACTGGGCCACCAGGGACCTGGGAAAAGGACAGGACTGCTCAGGATATGGTGGCTACATGACCAGCACCCTGATCTAGGGGTTCGCTGCTGAGAAACACTAATGACGAACACAAAACTATAAATAAATGAATGCTTTCTTACAAATAAGAAATTTAAAAAATAATGACCTTAAACCATTATTTAGTCATGAGACACTTAAATCCACTTCTGATTCCTTAAATCTCTCTCCTCTTTCTCCCTCTCTCTCTTTATATACCTGTATCCTACTGGTTATATACATATCCTAGATTTATCCCATCTCTGCATGTATATCTTGTTGGTTCTTTTTTTCTGGAGAGCCCTAATACAGGTGTCATTTCTATTTCATAAATTTCCTCCAAATCAGAGAAACAACTGACATGATAAACCTTTCCTTGTCCTCTCTATTATTATTATTATTATTATCTATTATTATTATCATTAATTATCTCTGTTTTTTTCTTATGGTCCTGGGTTGACCACTAATGAAACAAGAATCATTCTCCTCTTAAGCAGCACACCAGAAACTGTTCTAAAACTTCCATCTAGATTCAAATGCCTGGTGGAGGACAAGCAGCATCAAACCCAGCTGCAACTGATCTAATTCAAGGTGACCTCATGCATCTACCTCCGTGTCCCCCAGATAAATAAATGTTCCTTTAAAAGTATAGCCAAAACTGAGTAAACATAGTCAATTCATTGAAAAATTCCTCTTTGGTTGTGATGCCACAACTGTGTGTTACCTCTGTTCTGTCTGAAACATACCTTGGCTCAGCTAAGTGCATCCCCCAGTCCTGAGAGGCCCAGAATTGTCCCTGTTTGCTCACAGCTGGCCATCCAGCCTCTGACCTCGGGACTTCCGAAAGTTCCAGAAGCTGGGCTAGGCTCTGATCTGGGGCAAAATAGGTAAGAATGGATGAGGTCTCCTTCGCGTGAATTTGAGAATCGGCCTTTTCTGGCTCCGGTAAAGCCATCCATGACATTGCCATCAGGAACACCCTTTGTCACCCTGGGAGTAGCTGCTTTTTCTTTTCCCTGTTTTGGCTTTGGTATTGCAAAGAACAGGCCTTATTACCAGGCCACTCTGGCTGTGCTCACTGTTGTCCTTATAGAGGGGGCCCATGAGGGGTTCCAGAGGGGACACAGAGCTCCTCACTCCCCAGGTAGGCTGCTGGGCCGGCCAGACTGAATTCCATCAGGTCGCCTCACTTCCCTGTCTGGCAGGTACCGCGGCTGGCCAGGTTGAGAATGTCCACTTCTCACCATCCCCACATGCCGGCAGGTGTGGAAGGCTTACAGAACTGCCGGAACCAGGAAACACTGAGACAGCCACGCAGGTGGTGCATTTATTGCATCTGTCAGCATTTACGAAGCACCTACTGTGTGCCCGGACCTGGGCTAGATGCGGACAAACACGGGCAGAAGGGAGGCACGAATCATATTTATTTATTTTCTTTTAATAGTCTCAGAGTCCTGCTCACAGAGCAAAGATGCAATAAAGGTTTTTAACTGTGTGTGTGTGTGTGTGTGTGTGTGTGTGTGTGTAAGAGAGAGAGAGAGAACAAGAGAAATCAGGAGAGGACGTGAGGGAGTTAGCTCCTGACATGCCCGGTAGGAACCATTAAAAATAAACCCCCATCATTAGTTTCTGCAAAGACTGTCTCAAACACTTCATTAGGGGGAAAAACAGCTCGTTTCCTCCTGAGAGTCAGTACAGTATTGATTTTCAATGTTTCAAACCCATAAACAAACACCCCCATTTATAAAACCCCATTTCACTCAAGAATTGTATGTCTTCATCTCAAACGCACATTTATGCTTCTTGATCAAAAAAAGAAAAACACTAAACAGACCTCAGTGACCATTTCTTCCAATCTGGAAGGATAGAGGGGGCTCAGCTTTCAGACTTTATCAATGGAAAGCGGTTCCATGCTTGGGTGTTATCTGATAGCACTTACAGAGCACAGGAAATGCCGTCAGCTGGGGACAATGGGAGTGACCGTCACGGGAAGAAGCAGGGGCGTAAGGAAATTTCGAGCAGGACATTGAGAAGTTGAGTCAAGTCCTTCATCGTCAAAAAACGAAATAACAGGCTTACAGCTAGTCTGAGGTGAGGGACCCTCCTTCCCAACGAGAGAGACTGTTTATTTACGTAATTCCACACCAGCAAGAGAGTTCTCCAAATAGCTTATTTTAGGAGCACACTCCAAGAACACTAACTGAATTACCTTTCCCCTGACCTGCCAGAACCCCAGCCCCAAATTTATTTCTCTACTTAGTGTTTGCTTAACTCCACGGGGTCAAAACTTCATTCTTGGTAACGATGACTCGCAAACTCAAGATGCCTGTGTCACAAGCCTCACCAATAGCACAATTTCGCTCTGCTCCTAACACTCCTTGTGTGCTGCTGCAGAAGCTTATGAGCATTCATGATTTGCCCGACTGTGGTTTAGAGTGTTACAGTGTCACTTAATCACTTCCTGACCAGGGAGACACCTTCCTCTGTGTGCATAAAACCGGGCGGAAGACAGTGACAACAAAACTTCCTGGTCACAGAAGACCAAGGCGACAGACTCAAAACACGTCTTAGAAAAGGAAACCACGTGTACTCCATGGACATGCCCTGGAACACAATTCAGCCATGAAAAGGAATGAAATTCTGGTACACACTGCAATGTGGGTGAGCCTTGAAGATATGATGCTGAGCGAAAGTACCCAGTCACACAAGACTACGTGGTGTGATCGTGTTTGTACGAAACGTCCCAAATATGCAAAGCCATAGGGATGGAAAGCAGTGTTTGCCAGGAGCCGGGGGGAGGAACAATTGCCTAATGGGTTTCCTTTGGGGGTAATGAGAAGGTTTTGGAACTAGATAGGGGTTGCACAACATTGTGAAGGCTGTGGAATTTTTCATTCTATAATGGTTAATTTTATGTTACATGCATTTTACCTCCCTAAAAGCACACACTCATTACTTGCAACCTAAAAAGAGGCCATGATTTTAAGCTTTTGATTTCCCGTGGACTTCTTTTGTAAGTTGTACTTATGTCTCAAGAAAATTCCCTTTCCAAACATAAAGACACATCCCTGGATTCTGATTTAAAAAATTAAAATTTTTAAGGAGAGTAACATCTAGAGTAGGGGTCCAGCTTCAGTGAGTCATACACAGAAAAGTCTTGATAAAAATAATTTGCTGGGGGCAGGGTACAATTCCAGAACATTCAGGGCTCTCCTCTCTAGGACAGACATCAATAACTCAGAATTGGGGTGTTTAGGGAAGAACACATATTCCTCAGGGGTTCCCACCCAGCCTGTGTCCCTGATGTACCCTTAGAAAAATGGGACCATAACAACAGTCTCCCTGGGAAGCCACACTCTGACTTCCACATCTGTGCTGGGGTTTGAATGACATGGGGTTTCTCGTTTCAGTGCTAGAAGAGTGATGCGGGATGTCAGATGTCACAAAGCATTAAATAAAGCTGCACAGAGATGGAAATTAGTACCGTGTTTATTTGGAAGTGCCAGTAGCTGCTTAATTGCAATTTGTAGAAACAAGCTATTGGCTGAGAGCTATTTTTTGCAGTCAGGTTTTTGGTTTCTGCCATTTCCAGGGTGAGCCTCAAGTACCGAGTCTTATCTGCTAAGGTGGCATGATTTCCCGGTCAGGCTCAGGGCTGATGGTATTTGGTGAGGAGCTAAATCACAGGTCCTGTGGGGACCCCTGCTTTGCCTCACTGCTGCTTCAGAGGCTCCTGCCCTAAGTCTCCCAAAGAAGCTCGTCACTCACATCCCCTGTGTCAGATGACAGACCACCACCAACCGTCCACCCTTGACTATCCCAAAGAAGACTTAACCAGTTTAGGATTAACTCAAGGTTCTTGCTTCCTCTCTCTCCCCTCCTCTACTCCCTTTTGGCTTGAAAGCACCTCTGCTAAAGGGCTTAAGGCAAGTCAAAGAAAGGAGAAGAAAACCAACTGAAACCCATTTGGCTGCATTTCTCTCTATGAACATTTCTCTTCTATGAAAATATGAAGGGGGAAGTTGCTACATAGTTTGCAAGGCACAGTACTAAATGACAATGTGGGAGCCTTTATTCAAAAATGATTAAGGAGGGGCATCTGGGTGGCTCAGTGGGTTAAGCCTCTGCCTTCAGCTCAGGTCATGATCTCAGGGTCCTGGGATCGAGCCCCACATCGGGCTCTCTGCTCAGGGGGGAGCCTGCTTCCCTCTCTCTCTCTGCCTGCCTCTCTGACTACTTGTGATCTCTGTCAAGTGAATGGGTGAAATCTTAAAAAAAAAAAAATGATTAAGGAGACGGCTGGATGGCTCAGTCGGTTGGGTGTCTGCCTTTGGCTCAGGTAATGATCCTGATCCCCCAAGCATGGGGCCTTGGAAGAGCAGGGCTCTGTGGGTCCACACAGGCCTCAGGCCCATGATGTTTGCCAGGCAGTGGAGAGAGGGGAGGTGGCTAGGAAGGAAGATACACAAGAAAGTTTAGTTAAGCCTCATCCTGAGTGAAGGGGCCCAAGTTCTAGAAAGAGTGCCTAAAATTGGCTGGATTCATCTCTCTGTGTTCTAAGCCCAGACTCTACTCCCAAATGGCGAGACAGGATAGATTTAGAGAGGGGCTGCTGAGCTGAGAAAGAAATAAACTGAGCAGGAGGCAACTGTGGGAAATCCCAGAGGAGAAGTCAGCTGTGGGAAATGGAGCAGCCCAAGGAGCCCTCCAGCAGCTCCAGCATCCACCCTCCTAGCACAGCAAGCCGGGAAGAAAGAGGTTATCTCCCCCATCCTTTGCAGAATAAAGTTTCCAAGGGACGTTGAAGGCAGCAGCTTCAGTCACATGACCATCCCTGAACCAATCACTGGCCAGGAGACAGGACCTCCTGATTGGCCAGGCCTTGTGCTCCACCACGTGGCCAGCAGTGGGGGAGGCACCTTGGGGAAAGCTCTGTCACTTTGGGAATTGGGTATGGTTCCGAAAGGAAAAGCTGTTGCTTCTGCTAGAAGGACAATGGGAAAGTGTGTTAGACGTACACAAAATAAAGCAAACAAAGCCAGCTACAACAATTCAAGCCAAGTGATACAAAAAAGGAAACTTAATTCCACGAAAAATTGGAAATTCCTAGAGCTAGCTTCAGAGATTCCAGGGACACATGTGTTATCACCAGATTTCCCGTCTGTCTGACTAACTACACATGTATCCATCCATCTGTCCATTTCTCTCAAGCTCCTGCTTCTTCCTGTGTGTTGTTCCAGCATGGGGCTCTGAAACCCAACTACTGTAGTTTAAGTCCAGATTCCGTAACCTGTACTCTTGTAGCCTTGGGACAATTTACTTATTCTCTATACCTCAGCTTCTCCATCTGCAAAATGGGGATAATAACCTATCTCATAAGACTGGTGTGAGGATTAATTGAGTTCTTCTGGCATTCTGAGAATAGTGACTGGCACTGACTGACTGCTCCATAAACATCAACTCACACTGTTATTACTGCAGATGGGCTCTTTGCAGGTGGTTTGGTGGGAAGGGCTGGAAGAGGCATGAGGAACAGCCACAGATAGCTCCAGCCCTATGCTAGTCCATCTCAGCAAAACTAAAGGACGGAGAACTCTTCAGTCTTCCAGCATCTATACATAAAACCTTAAAAAGGGACCCTCTGGCCCTGACCTTGATCCCATATCCATGTCTAGGTTCTGGGTCACTCATTGTAACCAGGGGATGGGATACTAGGATTGACCAAACAGGCTAAGTGTCCATAACTCTGCCTAGAAGTGGGATATGTGATTGGCAGTCTTGCCGGAACCAAAACAAGGGAGCAGCTGTTACCAGGAGGCAGGGGAAAGAACACTGTGTAGACTAAAGCCACAGGTATCCTTTATGCTAATAAACCTTTTGGGGACACTTCAGTACCTCTTACCTCTTTCATAAATAGTTACAGGATGGGCTGTGATGGGCCATTATTTTGGACCCATCCTCCAGGTTCCAGGGGCTTCTGTATCCTATATGGCTTACAATCTCCCCAGCCCCTGAGAAAATGGCTGATACACAATGGGTCTTTATTTTTGCTGACTCTGCTGTCAACCCATGTTCATGATGTCCTGTCCTAGAGTTGTTATGAGCTTATCTTCATCTGGGATTGTTTCTTCTGAGGAGATTATTTGTTGTCTGGTTTGTGGGACCAATTTTATGTCCATCCTCAGATTAGGAATTACTACATAAATGAGGTAAATTCATATTATAAATGGCTTGGGCTTAAAGTTTTAATTTCTCATAGAATAACATTTTCCCCACTCAAAGCTTTGGATAGATTAAAAAAAACAAAAAACAAAAAACAAAAAACAAAAAACTTTTTTGGTCTCTGAGTACCCCATTCAGAAAGTGTTCCCTTTAGAGAGTCTTAACTGAGTTCCAGGTATGCTGGAACTTAAGTGTGTGTTAAAACTGAATGCTAATATCAAATTCAAGTGAGACTCCATCCCAGTAGCTTTGACCTTAGTGACAGATTTGTCCCTTTCCCTATGATTTCTGGTCCCCTTTGAGTTTCTAGCACTGGGATTTCCCCCTTTTATCAGCTATGGCTTTTTAAGTGCTTCAGTTGTCCAGATTTTATGGGCATTTGCATTTAGAGCTATTCCATATCTGCTTGGTCCACTATGTTGCCAAAACCAGAAGTCTATTGTAGACACTCAGTAAAATATTGTCAAATTTTAGAATAATGGATAAATGTACCAATGACCTATCATCTCAGGGAAAATAAGAGCATGGTTAAGTTGCTTGACAGAACTATTTTTTCTCTAGCTATTTGAAAGAGAATATAGAGAGTATTATAGGTGCCACTCATCTTTTCCTTCCCTATCAGCTAAGAAATAAGAACAGCCTAATGTCACCATTCTTAGCAACAATACAGATTGCCATCTAGACAACATTTATTCACCAGGCACCAGACTGAAGTCAGTGCTATATATGCATTATCTTGTTTGACTTTCATTATAACTCTGTAGGGTAGCAACAGTATTATTGGTCACACTTTACAAATGCTGAACCTGTGAAATCCAGAGAAGTAAATCCACAACCAGTAAATAGGTGTACTAGATTGAATTCAGGTCATTCAGACTTCAAAGTCTGCCTATTTTCAGTAAAGAAAAATAAATGCAAAATGGCAGAGTGAATGGAAAATGCTGGATCTCTTCTAACTTAAATTTCCTTGGCATTCTCAGACTCCATGTTGTAAGAGCACATGTTGGTTAACTTAATTCAGTCCCCCATCCGACCCCCACATCTTCCTTCCAGCCCAGAATTGCATTAACATTTTTGGATGATTTCCTTGGCTCACCCTCAACCTTACCTCACCCCCACTTAACCAACTTCTTTTCCCTGCCATAGATTCAAGCCGCTGAATCCCACAATCTCTAGTGCTCTTGTTCATGAATCAATAGCTCATCACTAGAACCTTCACACGGTGATGAATATCAGTAATGTCCTACCATCCCCCTCAATCTCCCACCCCTTCCCCAAGCCCAGGTCTAGCCCAGGAGCAAACCATGGTTTCTGTGTCCATCAGAAGGTAAGCTGGGTCTTGTGGTATGCCCTCACACCTTGGCACAAACACAGAATTAACTGAACCTTCCAGAGACCACACTGCCAGGGATAGGCCAATGTCAGAATCGGATCCCAATAACTGCCTTCCTTCCGGAGGGGGTGAGCTTTATATTACAGTAGTCTAGACTCCAGTGAGATCCACGGAGACCTCAAGAGTATCCGTCCAGGATATTTTAGGGAGTTGGATGAAGGAGGGGAGAGAAGAGACCCAAAGGGTCTTCATGCCAAAATATTCGACACACTGGATTAGAAGCACACAGGTACACGTCCTGCTGTTGGTCTCTGTCATCCCTGCCCCTCATTCTCAGAGCTGCCCAGTCCTCTTTTCCAATAACTTCCCCTTTTTTTGGATTTGTTTTCCCCTCCAAAGCATTATAGCTCCTCTCATTCATGTCCCAGATCTGAATCTAAATGAAAGATACTCAGACATTTCTTTCTCACTTTATCTGCAGCAACACTGCTCCCCAGCCCCCAACGCACACACCTGACAACTGACAAAGGTAGACCTCTTTGTTTGTCATTTAGTGAAGACCAATGGCATTTTCAAAGGTTATATTTCTTAGAGTAAATTGTACAGCCCAGGGACAGTCACCTTGTGAGCTTCTTTATTCATGAATCCTCACTCTTCTTCCCAGGATTGATGGGTGACAGCTCCTCATTCTAGGCCTTTCTTATATATATTTACAGTAGTTTCCGAAGTACATCCTTAATCAAAGGGGCCATGACTCATTGACACATCTTTGGAATATTACTGAGTAACTCATTAAAATGGTAATAGCTTCTGTCCAGATATATTGATCATGGTGTCAACTATTCTTGGAACAATAAATAAAGTTGATTCTTTAAATTTTATCTTTTAACCATGCTGAGTGATAAGTGAGCCAAGGAGCATTTGAAGGGAAATAAGTCACCTTGGAGGTTTCCAGGTGGACTGGGATCTAAAAAGAAGGTTCTCTCAAGCTCTGTGATGGAAAATGTTATGGTAGACAGAGTTAAACTAAAACCCGGAGTAGGGGAAAATACTCCAAACCCATGGACTCTGGCTGTTTCCCAGGATGTTTCTAAGTAGAATGATGAACAAGGAAATTTTGAATCAACAACCTGAAAAATACCTCCTGGTGTTCCCAAGTGTTCTGAGCATGGATAACTCTAGATTGAGAGAAGCCAGCATTCCAGTTGCCATTTTCAGTTTCCCAAGACTACCATCCAGGGTGGACATCCTCTGGTGCTTTGGCCATCTGCCCCTTGTCCTGTGGCTTCTGCCACACTAATCCTTCTACCTCTCTGATTCTTGAGCACGCCAAGTTCATGCCTCATTGTCCTTTTGCCCTTGCTGTTCCTTCTTCTTAGAACATTCTTCCAGCTTCAGATGTTCACATGGCTGTGGAAGGCTGGCTCCTTCATGAAGGCTGCTCTCACACCACCTGTCATTCCTGAAGATGCTTCCTGGACTTCCCATCCTAAAACACCACCCTTACACTTCCAACCAAAACCTTACCTAATGGGACCTGCTTGACTTTTGATGACATGTCCCTCTTGAAGTCATCCTTGTTCTTTGTTGACTTGTTTTTTATGCCTCTTCCCAGGAGGGTGAGTAAGAACCATGTCTATCTTACCTGTCACTGTGGCTCCGGCATTAAGTCCATGTCTGGCACATAGTAGGCACTCAATAAATATTGGTTAAATAAATGAATGAAAGCCTCCTACAGGGTACCTGGGTGGCTCAGTGGGTTAAAGCCTCTGCCTTCGGCTCAGGTCATGATCCCAGGATCCTGGGATCAAGTCCCACATCAGGCTCTCTGCTCAGCAGGGAGCATGCCTCCCCCTCTCTCTCTGCCTGCCTCTCTGCCTACTTGTTATCTCTGTCTGTCAAATAAATAAATAAAAACTTTTTTAAAAAAAGCCTCCTACAACAAGGAAGAGATCCTGGGATGTCCAGAAGAAATTAAGCCAGGTGAGTCTCTACTAAGCAAAACAAGGAAGAGGCTGGGAAGGGGCAGATGTAGGAAAATCCCCAGGAAATATTTCCTACTCAGAGGGTAGGGAGGAGGAAAGGATTTAGTTGGGATGCACATCTAAAATTCCCATTACTACTTGGAGCTCAATTTGAGTGGGAAAATCCTTTATTTGGCTCCATGACTCAGGTCCTAAGCACTATAGTTTAGAGCAAGCTCAAGCCCTAAGTCAATGTTTCCAGAACAAACACCCACAACCAGAAGTGGCCAGGGCCAGAGACACATCACACCACTCTCTCAGGCTAGGGTGAGTCCTGTCAGGAACATTATTATCATTCCTGACGATCCGCCATCCCAGTCTGGCTGCTCTGATACCCCATCAATGGGCCCATTCAGATGGAGCCCCGTTTTGCATATTATTCTTAATAAACATTCATAGTAGAAGCCATAATGGCCCTTTCAAGGCTGCTGCTTTGAATGTGTGTTAACAACAGAGTGACTTTGTGTGCTTACATGTAAAAATACACTGGCCACCCTGTTGATATGTAGCATATATATTTATAAATATTTATCACCAAGTCATGGCTGACATTTTCAAAATGCTGCATTTGAACTAGGCTCGTTTTTTTCTGTCTCCCAAGCTGAGAGGCCAGACGAGGTTAATTAATCCAATTTTGCCTAATAATGTGCGGCGTAATGATCTCCATGCCCTGGTTTTATTTGTCAAGGGGGAGGGGGCTCCAAGAAAAGGCCTCCGTGACTCAGAAAGGAGGGGTTTCCTGACTCCAGGCTTGATCTCAAGCCAGCCTGGGGTGATGAGACGTGCCCACAGCACCTTCAGAGGAAGCAAGAGGGAGAAGAAGCAGGTCACAAACGAAATCCAGGATTCTAGACTCGAGTTATCCCCAGGGTGGGGAATAAAATCATGCAATCAGCTTCTCTCCCGATTCCATCCCTTGTCTCCTGCTGAGCTACTAGGAGACTCCAATGAGTCAGAAATGGCATCCCAGATGTACTCCTTGCCCCTTATGTTGTAGTTGATATGAGAACACTTGCCCCACAGCAAGGGCAAAATGAGTATTGGATTTGATAAGGATTGGCCAACAGAAATACCAGGTCTTTAAAAAAACTGATGAATGGCATGATGTAAACCCTTTGACTTCTTGCATTGGGCTAGTTTTACAAGCCACAATGCACTGAAGACTTCTTTGCAAACCAGTCTCTCCAGATTATCCCAGCAATAGCATCCTGTTTTGTGCATTTTTACCCATCTTTAGATTTGCCTTCTAACTCTTGGAGCCAGGAGGCATGTAAGCCAGGAAACCATTTTGAAAGGAGGTCTTTAAACCATATCTAAATTCTCAGAATGTCCACTTGTCTCCACTCAGCTCACGTGGGACTCAGTGCTGCCTCAGTGTTGTCAACTTCTGACTCTTCCCTACAATGGCTCTTGGCGTTTTAGGAATCCTGTTAGCCAGCCCCTGCTCCCCATCCCCATGCGGCTCCTGATGTCCCAGAACAGACCTCACAGACAACTGCTCCAAGCTCACCCTGCCTCATCACCTCCAGGCTGGTCCCCGTCCAGCTCTATGGGACCAGCAAAGTCTTCACCCCATACCACCCTCCAGCCCACATCCACCTTCACCCTCTTGTCACCTCCATCAGACAAAACTAGGCTGTCAAATCCCACAGGCCAATTCCATTTAACACTGACTTAAACAAAATAAAGAGGAAAGTGGATTTACTTTAAAAAAAAAAAAATAGATGCTGGCCAGAGTCAGTTTAGCTTTTATTTATTTTTTTAAAAGATTTTATTTATTTGACAGACAGAGATCACAAGTAGGCAGAGAAACAGGCAGAGAGAGAGAGAGGAGGAAGCAGGCTCCCCGCTGAGCAGAGAGCCGGATGTGGGGCTCCATCTCAGGACCCTGGGATCATGACATGAGCTAAGGCAGAGGCTTTAACCCACTGAGCCACCCAGGTGCACCTCAGTTTAGCTTTTAAACTGTCTATTCGTTGGATCACCAGTGTCCCACAGAGCTCATCAGCACCGCGGCTCCCAGCTAGAGATTCTCTAGTCATGCACCCCTCTCTCAATATATCCTCGAAAATCAATTGTCAGGTGAGCTTCACTGTACCCTTCTCCGCTTCCTCAGATCGTACACAGCAAATGAACTTGACATCAGAAACCTGGAAAAGAATCCTTTCTTGCCTGAAAGCTGCACAGTCTTGGGCAAGTTACTCTAACCTGTATGCAGCAGGGGTCGTAAACCTGCTCCACGGGGCCACAGTGAGTCCTGAATAAAACACCCTGCATGGCCATAGTAATTCTCAGCAAATCTCTGTGGAAACAGTGACCGAGGAAGTAAAAACTAGAGATTTTTTTTTTCTGTTACTTAAAATCCCATTAAATAACACCTTGATAGTTCCAGTAGCAAAACCTTCAAACTCGTAAAGCTAATAAGCATTTGTAAACTTGTGAATGTTGACATTTCTTTTATTTATTTATTTATTTATTTTTAAAGAATTTATTTATTCATTTGACAGAGAGAGATCACAAGTAGGCAGAGAGGCAGGCAGAGAGAGAGAGAGAGGAGGAGGAAGCAGGCTCCCTGACTAGCAGAGAGCCCGATTCGGGACTCGATCCCAGGACCCTGAGATCATGACCTGAGCCGAAGGCAGAGGCTTAACCCACTGAGCCACCCAGGCGCCCTTGACATTTCTTTTAAACAGATGTTCCCCCTCACCTGGATCTCATGGCATTTTTATTGGTGTTATTGGGTGTATATCTTACGCCAGGCTGGGATCCCCCAGATTACATGTGTAATTAATGCCCGTGGCATGATTTTTCCTCATAGGCCCTAAGCCAAGGAGGCATTAATGATTATTTATTCACCAACATGCGAATGGGCTCACCTAATGTGCCTCTCAGATTCTCAGCCTCACCTGCCTCCTGGCCCCTTGGCTGTTTGCTTGGCCTCAGAGGCAGACGAACTCCACTGGGCCCAAGAGGTTCTACTGCTTGATGCCAGGCAGCTCCATGCCCAGTGTCTCTGGCTCCTCCTGACCCTTGCGGACTCACTGAAATAGGATGAAATCCTCACTAAAGGGCATAGGGTCTGACTTCTGCCTGGCTGGGAAGTAGCTGGAAGAGACACTTGATTGTACAGTGAAGTTAATTCCCCATAGGGTCAATGTGGACCAAGGGAAGCAGGAGAGCCGAGGAAGCCAGGGAGATAAATGTTTTCTCCCTTTTTCCCTCCAGCAGACTACTCTTAGACACAGTGACATCCGTGGAGCTGATGAGTATACCTGTCAAGCAATTGTTCTGTCTTCATGGCTCTCTGCACTGCTTCTCAGCTCCCCTTTCCCTCACTCTCACAGCCCTGAGACTGTAGTTCGCAAATAAAGTATTAGTACCTAATCCTTGCCTCAGGCTCTGTTTTCTAGGGAACCAAGACCGATTATTAAAAAGATGCACAAGTTGAAGAAAAAGGGAAAAGGCTTCTAGATTGAGATAGAAGAGAAAGAGGCTGAGATTGTCAATATGTCCATTCAGTGGATTTCATTAAACACCTGGTTAACATGTGCAGCGGATTGAATGTTTGCATCCTCTAGAAATTCAGATGGTGAAGCCCTGGTCCTCAATGTGTTGGTATTTGGAGGTGGAGTCTTTGGGAGGTGATTACGTCATGTGAGTCATGAGATTAGGTCACTGAGAGAGAGCCCTCTCGAACAGGATTAGTGTCCTTATAAAATTCACAAAATAGCTTTCCCTCCCTCTCTCCTTCCCTCCCAACTTCTCCCCACATCCCTCTCTCCAGGATGTAAACACACAGCAAAAAGGCAGCCATCTGCAAACCAATAAGCAAGCTCTCACCAGGGACCCAACTAGCCAGTACCTTGAACCTGGGCTTCTGGCTCCATAACTGTGAGAAATAAAGGTCTGTTGTTTAAGCCCCCCAGTCTGTGGGATTTTATTACAACAGCCCAACCTGACTAAGACACATGGTCAAGCCAGCTGATCCCTGCCCCATCTTGGAGCCCAAGTCATCAGAAAAACAGGGGCACCGGGCTGTGGACCCCAAGTACCAGCTCACCCTACTGGGCTCTGGTACAGCCCCTCCAGGGAAGTGCAGAGAGCCCCGCTGCTCCCAGCTCGTCTGTGTCTGGGACTGAGTCTGCAGCTGCTCAAATTCAGTCAAAAAAACCCAATCAAGGGCAGAGCATCAAAACATTTCTCTTCTTTGCCTTTTGTTATTTTTTAATAATCAATACCAATGTGGTCACATACTAAAGAGTTTTGTTCTCGTGCGATGATGCAGATGTGGTCAGACTAATGTTAGGTGAGTGGGTTAGACAGGAAGAAGGGCCCCTCCACCCCAGGCACACCTGCTCTCACTTGCTCTCTCTTTGGGGGAGGCTGATCCACAAAGGAATCTCATCTTACGTCTGTCCGTGGTAGAGCTCCTGAGGACACAAGCCCAGCTGTGCTCCTTCTTGACCAGGCCCCCACTCACCACCACGCCACAAAAAGAGAGAGGGGGGTGGCTTCTTTTAAAAGATCCTAACTGAAGGCTTTCATAAGTAATCACTGATTAATTCCAGAAACAGATAGGTCATTGCTTTAATAGTAAAAACAGTACCACGCACCTTAGATATGTAGCTTTGCACTGTTCTCAAAATTCTTTTCCGGGTATTGTGCAGTTTGAAGATAAATGCAAAGGCCATGAAGCTCTGTAGCAGCTTTGTATTAGGTTGAAGACTCTGAAACTTACCAGCATTGTAGTCAAAAATGGTTTGACTATCAGTGGTTTCACACAGTTCCATGTTATTTGGCAGCCAATGTCCAAATCTGGAGGAGAAAGCAACACGAGTCAGCAAGAGGCCTTGAGAAGGGAAGGGTCAGAAGAAGAGATGCAGAAAGAGGGGGAAGGACGAGAAATGGTCATTAAATTATGTTGTACCAACAATGACCACTTTTCCTAGTAATGGGAATTCGGTGTGGTTTTGAGGTTTGGAATTCGATCTGTATTCTTTCAACCAAAGAATCTTTTTCCTACAATTAACACATTTTAAGGTAGACATGTAAGTATCTGCTGACTGATGAGTGGACTCACAGGTCAAATGGGAAAGAAGGCTACCAGCTCCCGAAAGTAAAGGAGCAGTAATGAAGAGGGAAAACATGGGCATGTTTGTCTAAGCAATAATGGAGCTTAAGCCACTGTGTTCCTAATACAGAATAATTTGTCAGGTGACCTTGAACGAGACTATTAACCCTCTTTTTGTTGTTATGAAAAAGGGGGATAATACTTATTCCATACAGGGCAGTTCTAAAGGGGGGTAAACATGATTGATCACTGTAAGTTTGGAAAAGGAAGACGGTATAATAAATACTAATTATAATTACTACTGGTTCTGAGAAAAATGCCTTTTAAGAAAAGGAAGGAAGGTTAAAGAAAGAAAGAAAGAAAGAAAAGAGAAGAGAAGAAAAGAAAAGGAAGGAAAGAAAGAAAGAAAAGTTCCTTCCAGAGGGCCTCCTGGGGTGGCCACAAGGTGTCATGGCCTCACTCACACCTGAATGAATCCAAAGGGAAAACTTTATTTCTAAAAATTCTTATATAAATTAATTCCATGTTTCAACTGTCACATTATCACAGTTTCGGAGTACTATATTTGGGGTCAAAACTTATAAGTAGGTAAGTTTCTTTAATAATAATAATATGTTTATTTATGCAAATGCTAAATGTAAACATTTAAAACATAAGCTTCCGAAGGTGGCCCCATAGAATAACTCTGATATATACAAGGAGAGATACTTTATCAGCATCCCTGGCCTCCTGGCAGATGGTTGTATCCTTGAGTGAACTCCTCCGGCTCCCCGGGGCTTCGGGAAGGTAACTCTGCCTGGTACAACACTCCACAGGGCAGTCTTCACACAAATGCGAGCGCGGAGCCTGGATTTTCAAGATGGATGTACCAACCCGTTAGCCCTTCGCTCTGAGTTCTGTTTCCTCTCCACTTCTCCCCAACAAGCACACAGTTGACAGAGCGTCCAGCCCAAACAGAACGTGCTCCACAGGGAAGGGGGCTGATTGGTTTAGTTTGCGGGCAGCCCCGTGAGGGGTGGTAATTGACACTTTAACGTATGACATGTTGCATTCCTTCATATCGCCGCGGTAATTGAATACACATGAAACCCCCCTGCACTGGTGACCTCGGAGTGTGCCACACACCTGGAAATAGTGAGGTTCAATTAATGTGTCACCGCCACTAATAGCGGCTACCAGTGAGAACCACCAGCAGCCGTGGAACAAAGCAGAGAGCAGAGCAGAGAAAACCCCAGGAAAGGCTGCTCCCCAGCAGAGCTGCTTGGGACCAGCTCTTAAAATCTGGGCTTTCCAGGAAAACAATTTGCTTTTAATTATGCCAATTAATTTTACCTAATGGCTCTGCTCATCTCTCAAAGACTTATTTTTGGACTAAAATACCAAATAGTCAATTGAGAGGAAATCACAATTGGCCCAAGTAAGTTTTTATGATAATGTATTTAATAATAATAATAATATGAGAAATTGAATATGATCTGAAAGACGGGACTCAAACTGAGGAAATGCAAAATTAATATGATGAATTCCACCTTTTCATTCTTTAGTCCATTCCTCGTGTGTGTGTGTGTGTGTGTGTGTGTGTGTGTGTAAGTGTGTGTGTGCAGTGCTTACTATGGTCCAGGGACACTCCAGGGGTGAGTGCATACTGGCCCCTGCTTTTCCAGTGCTCAGGACTCCAGGTGAGTCTGTAAGTCCATACAGTTAGCGGGTCACAGAGGAGGGGCAGTACTGGCTGAGGACCCCCAAGTGACCTGCCTCCAGGTCTGCAGACTCAGGAGGCTCAGGAGGAAGCGGCTCCTAAGCTCCAGGAGGGGCAGGAGTAGCCAGGGGAGAAGGCGGGGACTCAAAGGCTGGGATGTCGAAGACAAAGTCCGAGAACTTGGGGGTAGAATAAGAAGGAAGGGGGCCAGACAGGATCTATAAAGAACTCCTCAAACTCAACACACACAAAACAGATAATCATGTCAAAAAATGGGCAGAAGACATGAACAGACACTTCTCCAATGAAGACATACAAATGGCTAACAGACACATGAAAAAAATGTTCATCATCACTAGCCACCAGAGAGATTCAAATCAAAACCACATTGAGATATCACCTTACATCAGTTAGAATGACCAAAAATTAGCAAGACAGGAAACAACATGTGTTGGAGAGGATGTGGAGAAAGGGGAACCCTCTTACACTGTTGGTGGGAATGCAAGTTGGTACAGCCATTTTGGAAAACAGTGTGGAGATTCCTTAAAAAATTAAAAATAGAGCTTCCCTGTGACCCTGCAATTGCACTACTGGGTATTTACCCCAAAGATACAGATGCAGTGAAAAGAAGGGCCATCTGTACCCCAGTGTTCATAGCAGCAGCGGCTACAGTCGCCAAACTGTGGAAAGAACCAAGATGCCCTTCAAAGGACAAGTGGATAAGGAAGATGTAGTCCATATATACTATGGAGTATTATGCCTCCATCAGAAAGGATGAATACCCAACTTTTGTAGCAACATGGACGGGACTGGAAGAGATTATGCTGAGTGAAATAAGTCAAGCAGAGAGAGTAAATTATCATATGGCTTCACTTATTTGTGGAGCATAAGAAATAACACGGAAGACATGGGGAGATGGAGAGGAGAAGGGAGTTGAGGGAAATTGGAGGGGGAGACGAACCATGAGAGACTATGGACTCTGAAAAACAATCTGAGGGTTTTGAAGGGGTGGGAGTTGGGAGGTTGGATGAGCCTGGTGGTGGGTATTATGGAGGGCACGTATTGCATGGAGCACTGGGTGTGGTACATAAACAATGAATTCTGGAACACTGAAAGTAAACTTAAAAAAAAAGAAAGAAAGAAAGAAGGGGGCCAAACAGGGGGTATGGATGGTGGAGGCTGGAAGCCTCTGGAGGAAGAACGTGACAAGGAGAACCCAGCAGGGAACCATCTCCCAATCTTCTTGGAGTGTGGGAGTTTTGACTGGTTTCAGAATCTCATTACACTTTTTCCAGAACCAAGAGCCTTTCTCTTCCATAAACACACACACGCGTGGGGAAGGTGGGAAACATTGGCATATTAGAATTCAAAACAGGGTAAGGCAACAGTTCGGGCATATTCTTGGAGGAAAGAAAGGAAAATTACACTGCATTTCATTTTTTATCATTTCCACTTAATTAATTAACAAAACCTTGCAGGAACTTCTGAATGAATACATCCGAGTTGAAAGGCAACCCTGTTCCACAAAATTTGACCTCTTCTCCCCGACCACACCCCGATCTCCTTCTCTTTGGCCATGCCCAGTTTTCTTTCATCTCTGACCACTCCCAGTCATTGTTCTTCCTGGCCACGCCCCAACCTTGTTTCTCTCTGGTCATGGCCAGACCTTGGTCTTCTCTGGCCATGCCCAACCCTCGGTCTCCCTGGCTACTCCCAGACCTTCTTCTTTCCTGGCCATGCCCCAACCTTCGTCTTCCCTGGCCCTGCCCAGTCTCTGCTCTCCCTGGCCAAGCTCTGATCTTCTCCCCTGCCCCGCCTCAACCTAGTTCTCTCTGGCTACGCCCTATCCTCATTCTTCCCCGGACACGCCCCATCCCTGGTCTTCCCTGGCCACACCCAGACCTCGTTCTTCCTGACTACATCCATAACCAAATCATTTTGCCCCAAGTCATTGGTTGTGGGGTGCAGGGGATTGCTTTGTTTCTCTGCTCTTCAGGCTCTCCTCTAAAACAAGGGGGATGTAATTTGGGTTAAGTATGCACTTTAGCATTTTGGTTGGTCTCCAGGGAGAGTAGAAGCCTTACAGGACCCCCAGTGCTCCCTCCCGGACCCACTCTAGGCCCTTAAGGCCCCTGGGGAGGAAGGCCTCCTCCACATGGGAAGCAGTCTAGGCTATCCTAGACGTGAAGGTATTGAAACACACACATGTCAACCTAGCAGCTGCAACATATATGTTAAACTCTGTGGTCTCCTCAAATCCCACTAAAGTGACAGAAAAACCAAGAACAGAAGGTTGGGAGAAGAAACATCAGAAAAGAGGAGAAATTCATAATATTTTGAAAGGTGAAAACATAATGGACAAATGCTATCTGACTTGGCAGGAGGGAGAAAGTTGAACCCTGCTTGCTGGAGGGAGTTGGGGGGGTGGGTTATAAGAAACAAAAGGCTCCCTGACACAGAGCTGCAGAGAGTCTCGGAAACTGGGAGCAACAGGTCCATATCTCCAGGCAAGAGTCCAGAGTCATGCTGGAAACAGGACTGGTTGAAAGATTGTTCAGGAGTGGTGGCACACTCAGGTTCCTTCCTCCCTTGCACATTTGTTCCACACCCTGAATGCTAAGACACTCACCCCCTTTCTGAATGTCTGCTCCCTGCCCACCCTTCAGAATACTAGAAATTTCCTCTGACCAGTCAAATCAGAGGGTCTCAGGGCACCAGACCCAGCTGAGGGCAGGACAAGTGACAAGCATACTCTCTGAAGTGGGAGATGAACTCACCCCATCAGATGACATTGTAAGTATAGTGTAGTCTTGGAGGGAAAGGCATTCCTAAATTTGCAGTTTGGAAGTCATAGTTTGGCCCCTTTGGAAACCGGTAAGCTGGTTGCTCTTCTCACATCAGTCTCCATGTGTTAACTCAAAAGAGAGCCTTTTTGGGGATGGTTTGAATCCCAGTGGAATGGTATATTGACACTGAGATTCTCTGCATGGGCAATGTGCCTTCAAGCCTTCCTCGTGCCACTCTTCAAAGTATTTTCTGCCCCCGCTGTGGGAAGATTCTACCTCGTCACCCTGCATTGGCCTTGGCCAATGAAATATGAGTGGAAGTGATGTGTGAGGCTTCTGAACGGAAGCTTTGTGCAGCCATCTGCTCCTTCTTTGCCACAGAACCAGTTTGCCCTGGAGGGAAGCAGAATCCTGGATCTTCAGCTCGGGTCCCAGGATGAGGACAACATGAGGCAGAGTGAATGTAGTGTGCACAGCAAGTAAACCTTTATTGTTGTAAGCATCTACAGTTTTAGGGAGTGTTTGTTCCCTAAGCATTTGAGAGTCAAAAGTGCCTACTACTTCCCCAGGGACAGCTGCAGCCAGGATTGGCAGGAAGGACGTTCTGTCTTCTGCACGAGATGAGTGCTCCTGGCTCCTCAAAGACAAGGGTCTGGACTACACCTGAAGATGACACCTTTGGCCTAGACACAGCCCCCTTCACAGAGCTCCCCGGCTGGCAGCCTGAGGAAAGACCTCCATCTTTTGGACTGCAGATAGCATAAGGAGGCTAGAATGGGAGGACACAAGTTAGGGCATCTCCCTTGAGGGATCCCAGCCATACCCCAGGACTTTGCAAGGCCTGGAGGTGCCAGGTAGGAAGGTGGGAACAATGAATGTCTTGGTAAAAACCGGGTCTCTAATTGTGCCAATTATTAAGCTTTTCTGTCTCAGGGCTCTACAGAGTCCATTGCTTCTTTGCCATGTGGCTCTGTCAGGCTCTGCCAACAGGAGACTACAGGGCTGAAGGAAGAACTGGATTCTCTCTTCTTGTTGTTTGCTGTCCCTGGCAGGCACCCCTCACTCTGGTTGGGGTCAGCAGTTGAGTCTTGACCCTTCCATGCTCCCAGGAGCAGCCTTTTACACTCAGCCAGAAGGACAGCACAGCCAGACAAGCCCCTCATGCATGGGTCCCTCCTGCAAGCCTCTGTTTTGATAACCGCCCCCATCCTGTTTTCCTGACCACACCCTGCCTGATCCAGGAAAGCAGACACCACATGCAGCCTCAGTGTGTGGCGATTGGGGATATCTGAGATAACTACCCAGAGGCAGGGGGGTCTTTGGTCCTAAGCCCTGTGAGTCAGAGGACTGGTGCAAGTAGTTGTTGAGCACTCCACCCCAAATTGTACTGGGTGTGGTGCAACATACGGGACATTTAAACTATGGTCCTCACCACCAAAAAAGCTCAGCTGGAAATAAGGGCTTTCTAAGCCCACATGCAGATCCAGGAAGGGACAATTTGTGAAAACCAGAATGGTCCAAAAGGTCACCAAGGAGTCTCTCGCTGAAGGCTAATCAGGCTTCAACCAGCAAATCTAGGCATCTTCAGGGTAAACAGAGGTAGCACGTATAATCTACTCAACTTCCTGAAGGAGAGACAGAACTACAGGGAACTTATCCTTTTACCAAGATTGCAGAGCAAATTATAAATGGTCAGTGATTGTGTCCTTTTCCCAGGAATGGCCAATTTTTTTTTTCCCACAATGAACTATCAGAATGGCTAAGATTTAAAGGACTGACAATATCAAGTGTTGTCAAAGACTGGAGCAAATAGAACTTTCACACTGCTGGTGGAGATGTAAATTGTTACAAACATGCTGGAATATATGTGTCAGTATCTACTCAAGCTAAACCTCCTTATAGTCTACAACCCGCAATTCCGCTCCTGGGAACTGAGTGCTCAGGTGTACCACAGAACACTTACAAGAAGCTTTATTCCCAATAGCCCGAAGAAGGAAACAACCCAAATGTCCATTAAGAGTTGAAAGAATTTTTTTGATTGTCTGATATTCATACAATAGAATATAACCTAGCAGTAAAAAATAGCAAGCAATTTCTATAGGCAGTAACATTCACAGACTCAATGTTAAACAAAAGAAGCCATACCCCAAAGAGCACTTACTGTGTGATTCTATTTGTATAAAGTCCAAAAACAAGAAAAGCTCCTCTATGGTGACAGAGGTGAGAAAAGTAGTTATTTTCAGGATATTATTGCTAGTAGGGTGGGTGAGAGAGCTTGCAGACATGTTAGGAATGCTCTATGGCTTGGTCTGAGTGGTAGTTACAGTGGTAGTTACAGAGGGATACGCAAATAGAGTTATTGTGGTGCTTGGGTGGCTCAGTCGTTGGATATCTGCCTTGGGCTCAGGTCATGATCCCAGAGTCCTGGAATCAAGCCCTGCATCAGTCTCCCTGCTCAATGGGAATTCTACTTCTCCTTCTCCCTTTCCCCACTGGTGCTTACTTGCTCTCTCAAATACATAAATAAATAAAATCTTAGAAAAAAACAGAGAGTTATTGAGTTACTTGCTTAATTTCTGTGTACCTTATTGTACATTATATCTCAATGAGAAAGGGTAGAGGGGAGAGAAAAAATAAATTGCTCAGACATCCCCTGTCTGGTTTGGGTTCTCCTGCAGGCAGATCATGAGACTGGAGTTGGAGGCATATGATTTATTATTCTGAGGTACAAGAAATGTACCTGGCTGATAGGAAGTGGAACAGTGACAAGGGGAAGACTGAAGGTGTGCTGGGAAGCCAGCTCTCAGTTCTGGTAGCTGGGCTTAATTCCACAGGGAAACAGGGAAACTGGGAGAACACTCACTTCAGAATTACCCCACGCAAGGGGCGAGGGACCTGGGGTATTCATACACCTACTCTGGAGAGTCACAGCTGGAAGGCCTCCAAGGAGGGGTGCAAGTGTACTAGGTCTTATGACCTGCAGGCTGCTGGGGCCAGTGGGCCCTTGGGCAGCTGGAAGTCAGACAGAGCACCCAGAAAGGACACAAGTGGGACACTGACTGTGTCCGTCACACACTTGAATGACACACGTCCCATTTGTAGCTCCCATCAGTTTAGAGAAATTACCATGACAAAAAATTAACTCTGAATTCTCAAATGGTCTTGAAATAAATGTGCATTTAATTCCATTATCACTGTCTGCCCACATCTGAATACTGGAGGTACTGATGTGTTGGTGAGAAATATCATTCATGTAGATTCTTGGGGCACTTGCCACAACCCCGGGATCTCATGGAGGGTCTGTGGTCCCCAGGACTAGTGTCCACCACTAATGCTCTTTCAGTGGTGTAACAGGCCAGCCGCCCCCAGGCCGCAGCTGTTAGGGCTGGGGTTTGGGACCCATAGCTCTGTAAAACCCCCTTCTTCACCTGAATATAAAGACACATTTGGTATTATCAGTGTCTAAATTAAATGGGCACCCGATGTGATCAGTGCTAGATTGAGGAGGAGGAAAAAAGTGCTCTTTATTTTTTAAAAATATTTTATTTAATTATTTGAGAGAGAGAGAGCACAAGCAGGGAGGAGGTGCAGAGCAGAGGGAGAAGCAGACTCTCTGCTGAGCGGGACTCGATCCCAGGACCCTGGGATCATGACCTGAGCTGAAAGCAGATGCTTAACTGACTGAGCTACCCAAGCACCCAAAAGTGCTCCTTATGTATTCACTGTTGCCCTCCCTGGCGCAGAACTGTGGCTCACCAGCCCCAACAGAGCCAGCCCTGCAAAGGCCTTGGACACCTTTTTTGCTCACAGCTGCTGGCAGGAAGGACTTCAGCATGGCCGAGGGGTGCCATGCACACCCACCACAGTGCTGTCTCTGAAGTTCTGTGAAAACCTGAGTCTTTAGCGAGTGGGACCTCCGCTGGCCTCTCCCAGCCTCAGACCCAGCTGTGAGCCTGCCCGAGAGCAGAGGCACAGTGCTCTTGAAGGGCTGTGGAGCAAGAGTGTGTATAAGATCGCTGCCTTGGGTTTGCAAGGCAGACGGCAGATACTCCTTCTATAATTTTGATTACCCCTCGAGCCTCCATTTCTGTTAGTGAAGGACCTACTGATCTTGACAAGTCAAAGTAAATTCCAGCTACTTACCACTGAAAACACGCTCGCGTTACAGTAGCTCTTCAGATAATTTAGGCTGCTCAGGTGAATCCCAGGCTTTAGTCTTAGGCAGTCCCAGAAGCCTCCAACTTTTGGTATAACCACTCTTGTCATCCCCTTGCTTGGCATTGGTGACGTTCTCCATCCCCAACAACCCCACCCTTGTTCTGATCTCGCTTCCAATCCATCCCACAGCCTAGGCCCACAGGACCCCCTCACCTCAGGGACCCGGTGGCTGGCATTATGGAAACCTCCCTCCCAGGCGCCCAGAAATACTCGCTGTCTTCAGCTTCCAGTCTCCACTGGGCTGGAGAGGGAACATTGAGGGTCCCAATCAGAGCTGAATGCAGGGTCCACCTTCTCTCTCGCCCACCCCCTTCATTCTGTGGCCTTCAGTGTTTCATCTGAACAAAGAGGCTGTCCCCTCATGTCTGGCTTTGTAAATCAAACCCGAGACCCCAGGAGGGGTCCCACAGTTCAACCATATACACACGGCTTACATCTGCATGACCTGGACCCATCCTTCATCCAACAAAATTCAATTTAAAAACCACTTAAGTTCTCTTCCCTCTAAGTCTTTTCTTCTGCTTGAAGTATCAAAAGAAAACAGTGTCCCCGATGCCTATTTTGTCTGTTACAGAACATTTTCTCATTCCCAATTCCCTATCTGTGTACTAAGGGGAATTTCTCTTACAATATCTAACCCAATGCAAAAATAGGACGGCAACCTTGAACCCAAAGGATGGCAAAGTTGGATAGACAATTAAATAAGCTAGAAGACGACATATATGCAAACAAAGGGACAAGAGGAAACAGAAAAGGCCAGGCAGCTGGGGTGAGGAGCAGGGAGCTGAGGAGAGAAGGCAATGAGCAGAAACTAGTGACAAATACCTCCGTGGACTCACGTGCCTGAGTTGTAGCATTGGGGACCCAGGCGGGGTGTTTGTGCTTGGGTCAAATGAGCCCTCAGTTCTCCGCCATTTGTGGAAGTCCATAGAGCAAGAGGAAGTTGACCCTGGCCACCCACCCAGAGCCTGGGGAGGATCCTTCCTTTGCCTTGCTGGCTTCCGGAAGTCCCCACAGTCCTTGGTGATTCTTGGCTTGTGGCTACATCGCTTCCATCTCCACCTACCCCCCTCCTCCCTGTGTCTAATCTCCCTTTGCCTCCCCAAGAACTCCTGTGATGGCACCGAGGGCCCACCTGAATAATCCAGGATGATCTCCTCATCTCAAGCTCCTTAACTTGATCACGCCTGCAAAGTCCTTTTTCCAAACAAGGTCACGTTCACAGGTTCCAGGGATTAGGACGTGGACATACCTCTAAGGCACCATTTCTCAACCAGCGGTGCCATCCTCACTCTCCTGGCTGGAATGCACAACAGAGAAAGGAAAAGAAAAATCACGCAAAATGCAAACTTCACCCACCAGACAGTTCTACAGAGAGAGAAGCATGGGAGGGAAAAAGTGTTAATGTTTCCATCGCTGGGACCGTCTGTGGCACAAGAGAGAGCCCACCTTCAATCTTCATGTCAACGTGTGTTATTTCTTCCTTGAGAGAAACAAAAACGAACAATCCAGTGTTGCTGAGTGAGAGAGCTCACAGACGGAGGAGCTGGGGCTGGCTGCATGCCCCTGGCTCATGGTGACCCCATGCAGCCCCCGCCGGCCTCCCCTCTGTCTCCCGCCAGCTCCTTTCAGCTCCTCTGGGCTGGAGGGCTCCCACCCCAGCCCGCACTCCAGTTTCACTGGAGTGAAACTGTCAGTGCCCCCATTTAAAACCCATTTGTGGAAGGCTCATAAATCACACCCTTGGAAAGCTCACTCCTCATTATAACTCAGCAGAGAACAACTCTGTTCAGAGATTTAAATCAATGTGTGTCGTCGGCTGTTCGTATTTTCAGCAGGGGGTCATGCGGAAGACGATTCTGCACCGCATTCTTTCAGCGATTCCTGTTACTAAAGCCAGGAATAATTTTAGACCATCTCTCCAAATATAGCAGTCTCGATCGTCAGATTCAGCAAGTGGCTCAGAACTGCAACAAGTCTCCCCTCAGACCCTTGTAAACAACAAAATCAGTGTCCCAAATTTTGCAGTTAGAGCTTCCTTCCTTTGGACTTGCCCCTGGTCAAAACACTAACATGGCTGCAAAAGGCCACACTTGAAGCATGGTTTTATTTATACATTTACCCTAACATTTTATCAGAGCAAGTCTTACGGTGGGAATGCAGGATAGTCCACTGGACAGGACAGGGGGAACAACACCAAGACTGGAAATGAGTAATCAAGGGCTTGGCTGGTCCCAGGCAATGCCTGGAGAGGGTCCCTTGTGATTCTAACTTCATAGGTAAACTAAAAATGTTACCTTGTGTCCAAGGATATGTTCTTCCACGTAGATCCCCATCTGGTAGGCCCCAAAGCTCCTCCATTTATGAGCAGGGTGGGATCTAAGAGGCTGCACCCAAGCCCATTTGTTCCCATCCAAAGTTACAAGTTACCAAAGTGTGTATGTCCACATAAGTTGAGTTGCACGGAAGAGCTGTCTCCAGACCATGAAACACTAGTTGCCTTGAGGCTGACTTGCTCCCCAGCAAGATCTCAGACATGATGTATTTCTGGAGGTGGAAGAGATTTGCAAGGATGTGATAAAATAGACAAAAGGACACAGACAGACTGACAGAGAAAGCTGAGTCTTTCCTGGGAGTTGGGGTGGGGGGCGGGTAGGGAGGGAGGGGACAGATGTGTGTCACCAAGCTTCTATGACTAGAAGCTGAGTAGGAACTACCAAGGACCAGGGAAGGAATGCTCAGGGGTTGGCTTAAAGGCAGAGAGATGAGATTGGAATAACTCAGAATCTGAGCGGCAGGAATTAGCCTAAACCTAAAGTGACAGGGAGGGGTGGGGCTGTTCTGAGGCAGGATCCCCTAAGGGGACCGAAATCTGAGATTCTTAGTGTAGGAAAAAAAAAAAAAAAGTCTTCGAAGGACCGCTCAATGCTCTGGCATGGGAGAAAGGGGGCTTCCCCATCTATTGGCAAAATCAGATGTAGATTCTCTCTGGCAGAAAGCTTCCCAAATTAGTTTGCAGGAATCCCACAAATTAAAATGAAGCACAACCCCATAAACAAAAATCAACAAATACTTGGGAATGCAAGTTGCTATGAATAAAAGGTAACAGAAACAAGAAACAACTTCAGAATCCCAAGGAAATAGATGTTTCTATGGTAGCAACTGGCATGCTGAACTATGAATATGAAACATCTAAAGGAAAAAGGATACATTTATAATGTGTGAATGAACAATAGGCCCATCGGGCATGCCATCGGGCATGAATTGGTAGAGCCAGGTCAGGGGTGGGGAGGGTCGGTGAAGAACAAACAGAATGTCTGAAAATTAATAAGGTAACTGTTGAAGAAAAAACCCCAATGGATAAGTTAAACCATAGATTACATTCTGTTATTTCTTTAAAGATTTTACTTATTTATTTGAGAGAGAGAGAGAGAGAGAGAGAGCACAAGCAGGGTGGAGGGGCGGAGGGAGAGGGAGAAGCAGATTTCCCAGTAAGCAGGGAGCCCAACACGAGAAGGGCTAGCACAGGGGCTAGCAAACTCCAGTTGGCCACCTGTTCCCATAGAAAGTGTTATTGGGGGGCACCTGGGAGGCTCAGTCATTAAGCATCTGCCTTCGGCTCAGGTCATGTTCCCAGGGTCCTGGTTCAAGCCCCGCACTGGGTTCCTGCTCAGCAGGAAGCCTGCTTCTCCCTCTACCACTCCCCCTGCTTGTATTCCCTCTCTCATGGTGTCTCTCTCTGTCAAATAAATAAATAGAACCTTTTTTTAAAAAAAGAAAGTTTTATTGGAATACCCCCACATATTGGTTTATGTATTACTCATGGCATCTTTCACATTATAAAGGAGTTAGGTACTTGTGACAGACATTGTATGACCTCCAAGCCTAAAATATTTACTCTCTGGCCTTTTACCCATTCCCCAAAATTGCTCCGGTCTAACATATATATGAACATGAACCCAGAAGAAAAATATAGGAAAAAAAAATATTTAAAAGATAATGACTAAAATTTCCGGAATAATTTAAAATGTGAAACCGTATACCCAGAGAGTAGAATATTTTCTCAGCAGGGTACATAAAAAGAGTCATGCTTGCTATGGAGTTTGAATTGTATCCCTCAAAAAGATATGTCCAGGTCCTCATCCCCCGTGCCTGTGAATGTGACTTCATTTGGAAATAGGGTTCAAGGATCAAGGTTCAAGTTCAAGGATCCTGAGTGAATTCATCCTGAATATCAGATGGGCCCTAAATGCAGTGGCTGGTGTCCTTACAGGAAAAAAAAAGGGAAAGAGAGATAGAGAAAGGGGTTGGGTGTCCATGAGACAGAGACACAGGGAAGAAGCCACGTGAAGACAGGCGCAGAGATTGGAGAGCTGCTACCACAAGCTAAGGGTCAGCTGAAACCAAGAAGCTGCTAGAGACCTTTCTCAAGAGTCTTTGGAGGCTGCACGGCCCCGTTGACGTCAAGCCTGGATTTCAGGCATTTGGCCTCCACAACATTGAGAGGACAAGTTTCTGTTGTTGTGAGCCACCAAGTCTGTGGCAATCTGTGATGGCAGCCCTCGGCCACACATAGATTCTGTTTAGTTGGGCAGAATAAAGATGACTCCAAGTTTATTGTCATTCTCCATACCAAGAGATGTTAAGCACCTTCCATCCTCTTGGGGCGCCTGGTTAAGTGTCTGACTTTGGATCAGGTCATGATCCCAGGGTCCTGGGATCGAGCCCTACATCAGGCTCCACATTCAGTAGGGAGTCTGCTTCTCCTTCTGCCCCACCCCTGCTCATGCTCTCTCTTTCACTCTCTCTCTCAAATAAATAAATAAAATCTTCAAAAAAAATATTATCTTCCATCCTCTTGAATCTGGGTTGGCCCATGACTGTTGAAACCAACAGAGTATGGCAGAAGTGATGCCATGCCAGTTCTAAGCCTGAGACATCAGAAGTCCTGGCAGGTTCTGCCTTTACATCTTCGGGAGCCTTGAGCTGCCTCATGGGAAGTGCAGCTACCTGCCCTGCTGACAAAAGTACATGGAGAAGCCAAAGGAGAGAGAGGGAACCAGGACTCCATGGAAAAAGAAAGGCCCAGCCACCCAGATTCAAGATGGTCCAGCCTTCTAGATGCCCCTGATACCCAATGTTCTGGAAATTAGCCTCCAGCTTTGTCTCCCTCCTGTCCCATCCCAGAGCCTGGTTCTTCAGTCTAGAGGCCCTAGTACCTTCTCAATCCCAGGGCACTCACCCAGAGGCAGCTCTCCTCAACCAGTCCTGCCAGGGGCTCCTGTCACAGGTGGGTGAGCCATCTTGGATGTCTCAGCCTGGTCGAGGGCCGAGAGGACTGCAGCCCCAGGCAAGATCACACTGAGCTGAAGAACCACCCAGCTGATCCCCAGTCTACTCACAGAACCACAAGCAGATGAGGTATCAACCAACCTGAGAAAGATCTCCTTGCACTACAGGCAAAACCATGTCGAGTTGCACGGTGGGTTCTCGGTTCCTGTTCTCAGTAGATGAGCTGACAATAATAAATTATTTAGACAGATATGAGTAGGAGATTTACAGAGCATCCAGACAATAGTTAACTCTTCTTAGGTCTTAGTATCTAGGACTCCAATTTTGTTAACCACACACAAGGAGTGCTGCTTCTTTTTCTTCTTCTTCACCTTGTTTTACACCTGTGTAAATAAAACTACAAATCAAATAAAGAAAATATCAAGTAAATGAATATGGAAATGAAAATATCATAAAAACAAACCCATGTGGTTAACTGTGTGCCTTAGGGCCAGAAACTTGACCACTAGGTGGAACTGTAGAAACAAAACAACATCTCATTTATGGGTAATCATGGACATCTCAGGCCATGAGGAGAAAAGGACCTCAGATCTGAGACAAACAAACTAAAACAGGGTCAGCAAAATCAAGGGAACCTTGTGACTTCCCTGTAAGGTACTAACTGCCAAGCAGAAATAACTTGATCCCAGACTTTTGTGATGCTGCTGTTTGGAAACTGGTCAGGATCCTTGTGGATGTGAGAATCATGTGAAAAATTTGCTGTTTTTCTTTTTTTAAAAGATTTTATTTATTTATTTATTTATTTGACAGAGAGAGAGATCACAAGTAGGCAGAGAGGCAGGCAGAGGGAGAGGGGGAAGCAGATCCCCGTTGAGCAGAGAGCCTGATGCAGGGCTCGAACCCATGATCCTGGGATCATGACCTGAGCCAAAGGCTGAGGCTTAACCGACTGAGCCACCCAGGTGCCCAAAAATTTTGTTGTTTTTCTACTGTGCACAAACTAACTGTAATCTCAGTAGCCTTGGTAGTTTTTGTTTTTTTTCCTTTAAATTCCTGTTGTATTTTGTATGATAACCTCAGGGAGAAAATATTGACAAGAAAGCAAGAGTAGGACCTGAAAGGAAAATATGAGAATTAAGTGAGTATCTATATGCTGGACAGCCATATTCCTCCCACTCACTCCCCAGAACATTGGATAAAAGGTGTTTTTTCTCCAGGCAAGAAACTGGAAGATTTGTCCCTGAAGAAACTAAATAGGTCCAGTGAAAAGACACAGGTATTAACAATTGGGACCCCCCCCATGAGAAAATCAGATAACCTCTTAATCACCCTACGATGAAGCCCCATTACCCACATGTCCCACCTACATCTATAGGGCTTCCAATCAGAGTTCTTTTCTGACATGCAGACAAACCAGCATCTCTCCCTTTTGTTTTTGTTCTCCATGTTTTCCTCTGTTCTGTTTTTTTGCTTTGTTTTGTTTTATCGAATAAGACGTCATCCTCTAATATCATGTTAGACACTTTTTTTCTAGCATTCTAACATGAGACGGCAAGAAAAAAAAACAGAAAAAAGAAAAAAAAGACAAGTGTGGGAGCAGAAGAAAACATCAAGAATTTATATAGCAAAATTCTCCAAGAGAATATAGTACATCTATAAAACAAGAACAGGGTGACAGAAAATAAGGCATAGCCAAAGAACAAGAATGAGGCCCTAGAAAGTAATGATGTATTAACTAAAATGAAAAATTCAATAGTTGGATGAGAAGAGTTGAAAAAATATCCCAGAAAGTAGGATAAAATATCAGAGGTAACTAAGAGAAGAACGTATGAATGAAAATCAGAAAACCAATGCAGAAGTCAACATGCAACAACAGGAGTTCTGTAGAAGACAGATAATACAAAGAGGAAGAAATCATCAAAGGAAGAATTCCCACAGGGCACCTGGGTGGCTCTGTGAGTTAAGTGTCCAACTCTTGATTTCAACTCAGGTCTTGATCTCAGGGTCATGGGATTGAACCCCACGATGGACTCTGTGCTCAACATGGAGTCTGCTTGAGATTCTCCCCCTCCTTCTGCTCCCCTCCCCTCACTTGCTCTCTCTCTCTCTAAAAAATAAACAAACAGGTAAAATCTTTAAAAAAAAAAAAAAAGAAGTTTGTAGACCTTAAAAAAAGAAAGAATACCCGCAACAATTGTCATCACCAAAGAGCATGATTTTCCAGATTGAACATTCCAGAGAGAATCCAGCACAATGAAGGGTGGGGGAGGCCCCATCAAAGATTAAAAAACAAAAAAACGTAACTTTCAGAGAGGCAAAAACAGCACAATTTTTAGGAATTAGAATGACATCAACTGCTCAATAGCAACATTAGAAGCTGGAAGACAGTAAAGGAATACACTCACAGTTCTGAAGAAAAATTTCCAATGTAGAATTCTATAATTAGTCAAACTAGCAACTCAAGGAGGAGGGAAGGATGAAGACACAAATATGTGAAATCTTAAAATTATGTCCTCCCATGCATCCTTTCTCAGGAAGCTAATTAGGGTGTGCTTTACTCAATGAGAAACAAGCCAAGTGAGCCAAAGGGATGAGAAAAAGAGAAAGGCAGAGGGAGAAGGAGAAAGAGAGAGAGAGAGAGGAGACACAAAGTGGAAGAGAGAGAGAGAGGAGGAAGAGGGACAGAGAGAGAAGGAGGAAGAGAGACAGGGAGAGAGAGAGACAAAGAGTGGGAGAGAAAGGAAGAGTGAGAGAGAGGGAGAGAGAAGAAAGAGAGGAAGAGAGAGAAGGAGGAAGAGAGAGAGAGAACTAACACATGGGAGACACAGGGTGTCAGAGCCTAGTAGGGTTTGATGAGAAACAAGGTTTTATACGTCCTCAAAGTAGTTCCCTCACAAATACTTACTAATGAAAGAGGGAATAGGATTCTTTTATGGTAGAGAAGCCTTAATCAAATGATTATAATCAAGTATAATTACAAGAAATAAATGATTATATCCCCTTAATCAAATTACCAAATTTAAAGTCAACAGGCAATGAAAGTCATGCACCCCTGGGTGGGAGGCAGGGAGCACACAGCCCTCGTGCGGGAGATGTGCTGCCTGGATCTAATCAGGAAAAACAAAAGACAGAAAGGTTGAGGGACTGTTTCAGATTAAAGGACACTAATGAGACATGACAGCTAAATGCAACACATGATCCTAGATTAGATCCTGGACCCGGGGTACGGGTGGCGGGGGGGGGGGGTAGAGTTATAAAGAACATTATTGGGAAAATTGATGAACTATGAATATAAGCTCTGGATTAAATAATAGTACCAGGGTTATAACAGTAAATTCCCTAGTTTTAATCATTGTATTAAAGTTAGGGAAGGCACTACTCTTTTTCTTAGAAAATACACATTGAGTATTTGGGGGGCAAAAGGGCATAAGGTCTCCAATTTATTTTAAAATGATTCAGAGAGAGAGAGGGAGTGAGTGAGTGAATAATCAAATAGGAGGAGATGAAAACTAGTGGTGCATCTAGGTAAAGGGCTTATGAGGGCTTCTCACAGGATTCTTGTAACACTTCTGTAAGTTCGCAAATCTGTAAAAAGTAAAAGTTACAGAAAGTCTCATTCTTTTCATTTAGAGTTCATGTCCATTAAAGTTTGCATTTTATGGTTAAAAATGTAGCTTTACTAATGGCATAAACTGAAATGTGTTACTTATTTTTAAAAAATAAAGTAAAATGTGTTAACTATAATCGAATTAAAATGTAAAAACTTAAAAAAATAAATAAATAAAATGCAAAGTACCTGAGAGGTTAAATAATATCCACCCAGATGTAGGCTGCAGGCTAATCAACTTCCCTATGCCTCACTTTTCACAACTGTAAAATGGACTAATAACAGTACCTATTAGTTTAGATGACAGGTTTTGAGGCCTATGTAAGGTAAAATGTGTAGCATCTACTCCACACACACACGAAAAAGCTCACTCTGAGAAACATACCCTCATAGACAGAACTCCTCCCTTGCTCTGGCATCTCAGACCTCAGCGTACAAAGTGATACTCTGCGACTTATTCATGTATATGCCTGATATTAAGAATCCTATACAGGGGCTCCTGGGTGGCTCAGTCAGTTAAGCACTCGCCTTCAGCTCAGGTCATGATCTTAGAGTCCTGGGACTGAGACCCATATCAGACTCCCTGCTTCTCCCTCTCCTCCCCTTTCCTCCCCACTCATGCTCTCTGTCACTATCTTTGTTTCTCTGTCTCAAATAAATAAATAAAATCTTTAAAAAAAAAAAAAAAAGAATCCTGTGCAGCAAGAATGCGACAAGAGCCCTGTGTAGTTCTGACATGTTCCACTAGTTCTTTTCCCCCCACTGATTTCTTTACATTTCTGAAGTGTCCCCAAGCAGCCGTTTATACAGAGAACAAAGGCAAGCTTCTGGGCATGTTTCTCTCTAAACACAGTACAAAGGAGCAGGTGGGGTGGGGGGAGACTAAGAGGCACATCCCTCAGTCACTGGGCTTCCAAAAGCGATGCACCTGAGAGAGTCACCTGGTGGTCTGCCGACATGAGCCTCGAATACAGGAAATGCCATATTTGACTTCTATTTATGATGAAGTATCAGAGCAAACTTTGTGCTAAGAACAAGTACAAAAACCGGGTAAGAGACAAGAAGCAACTGTCTGAGAACGCAGAGAGCAGCCCAGAACGACCGGCTTTATCCTGCGGAGATCCTGGAGTAGAGAGAAATGCATGGAGGCAGAAGCCATACTGACCCTACTTTCTCCTTTGGAACCTTCCAGCTTGAAGCACTGGCTACGTGTGATGAGTGAAAAGTGTTGGGGTCGGCCTGAGGTTTGCATTGGTCTCGTGGAAAAAACTAACTGCGTTTAGGACAGCCAAGACAGCCAGTGCTTGAGGATCAAAAATCCCAGGAAAGAGAAAAACAGTGGAGATGAGAACTTGACATTCTACGTGGCTTTGGCCTGCAGTATATGCCGTACAGAGGTGACACACAGATCGGGAGGTGGCTTGTAAAGAGGTTAACAATCTAAGCGGAGCTATCAATGGTTCTGTGGATTCAGTAGTATACCTCCCAAAATCATGTCCTCCCAGAACCACAGCAAGTGACCTTATCTGGACACGTAGTTCAGTTAGTATCTTGGGGTGAAAGTATCCTGATTTAGAACGGGCCCTAAATCCAATGACAGTGTCCTCAGAAGAAGAGACAAGGACACAAGGCAAGGCTGCGTGACGGCGGAGGCAGAGCCTGGAGGGACCCGAGCACAAGCCAACGAACGCCTCGGGTCACCTGAAGCTAGAAGAGGCAAGAAAGGATCTTCCCGCAGACCCTTAGAGGGAGCATGGCCTGATGGCCCTTGATTCCTGGCCTCCAGAACTGGGAGAGAAGACATTTCTGTTGCTTAAGCCACCAAGTGTGTGGTGATCTGTTAGGGCAGCCCCAGAAACCTGCGACCAAGGGAAAGCAGGTTCAGTGTGAACTCCAGACTAGACCTTCTCAAGGATGAAAATGAGAGAAAAGTCCGTATGAAACGTGTAGAACAGGGATGTCTTGGTGGCCCAATGGGTTGGGCCTCTGCCTTCAGCTCAGGTCACGATCGAGCTCAGGTCCTGGGATCGAGCTCCGCATCAGGCTCTCTGCTCAGAGGGGAGCCTGCTTCCCCCTCTCTCTCTGACTGCCTCTCTGCCTACTTGGGATCTCTCTTTCTCTCTCTGTGTGTCAAATAAATAAATAAAATCTTTAAAAAAAAAAAAGAAAGAAAGAAAGAAAGAAAGAAACGTGTAGAACATAGCATAGGGAGCTAACACAGGTTCCCTGCAGCAGGGAAGACATGATGGAGAGGATGGAGAGAAGCAATACTGGAAGACAGACCAGCTGAGAAGTCCCCCAAATGGACAAAAAACATCAGAGAGGATAAATTATTTGTGGAAAAACCAGTCAAACCGATAAAAACCAAAGACTGACAGACTAGAGAAAAAACCACCATATGCAAAGGGGGAATAATTATGCGGACAACTGAATTTTCAGAGGAATAACAGAAGCAAAAAGATACTGAAATTGAAAGAACCCTATTCACTCCGTGGGAGAAAACAGCCTCTACCAAAACCCCGCAGCAAACATCAGAAATATCCCAAGCTTTCCCCTGGAGACCGAGAATAAGGAAAGGATGTCTGTTCTAAGCACTCCTTTTCAAAATTGTATTGGAGGTCTAGTTACCACAGTGGGCAATCAATAAATAAAAGATACAATGATTGTAAAGCATGAAAATGTAACTATCTGCAGCCAACATGCCTTTGGGCGACCGAGGAAGTGGGCTGTCTCCAGTCCCTGAGGCAGGTCGCAAGTGTGTCCTGACACGCCTCTATGGGATGCCCTTAGCTGTGGGTTCCAGCAGCAGATCCCTGGGAGGAGAGACCGCTGGCTCCATGTAGCCACCTGGGGCCCCAGCGGAGTCTATGGTTCCCGTGGCTGGAAGGAGGAGGGCTGCACGCAGGCTCACTGAGTCCCATAGTGGGGCCCTTGGGCACCTCTGAGGGTCTGTACTCACCCTGAAAATACACACATCCCCAGCAGGGAAAGTGACAGTAAATAGCAAACAATACACACAAACACATACCATGGTGACAGATGGAAAGACCACAGGAAAGAGGAAAAAGATGTATAGTTTTATTACCTTCAATGTCAGTTTTTCCCGCTTTTTGAACAAGAGGTCTCACATTTTTGTTATGCACTGGGCCCCGCAAATCTTGTAGATGGCCCTGCGTCCCTTTATTCCTCAGGGCACAGCCTAGACCAGCTGAAGTCTCAGAGGTAAGAGAAGGGAAGGGGGAGGCCACACCCAAGTGATTGAACCCCGGGGACTATCGTCCTGAGGAGGTCCGGAAGTCACCTCGCAGCCCCGGCTTTGGTCTCTAATGAACTCCTGAAATCATGCTCAGGGGCCGGACATGAGCAGCTGAACTATCCATGCTCTCCTTCAGATGCGTCTTTAAATTTCCAAATGGCTTGGTACGCATTTCTTATTTTAAAGATTTTATTTGTTCATTTGAGAGAGAGAGAGAAAAAAAAAGGGGCAGAGGGAGAGGGATAAGCAGACTCCCCACTGAACGCAGAGCCAGACATGGGGCTCCGTCCCATGGCCCTGAGATCATGACCCAAGCCAAAATCAAGAGTCAGTCACTCAACCGACTGAGCCACCCAGGCACCCCAGTTTGGTATGTGTTTCTAAAAGATAAGAACATTTTGAAAACAGATCGTCACAGTACCATTATCATACCTACAAGACGGACAGCGATACTTTGACAGCATCAAATATGCAGTCTGTGTTCACATTTCCCTGGTTTTCTCCTACATTTTTACCAGGTGATTTTCCTGCGTTCAGATGCCAAGTTTCTAGCTTGCATTTGGGTCGTTTGTCTACGGTCCTTTCATCCTGAATTTCCCTCCCTGTCCGCCCCCCACCCCCAGCCTTTTATCCTCACCACTTATTTGTCAAATAACCACTCTCCTATAGAACCACTCTCCTATAGTCTTTCACATTCTAGATTTGCTGGTAGCATTCCCTGATGTCTTTTAACGTATTTCTCTGTCCCTGTGTTTCCTGAAAACCGGTAGATGGTCTAGTTAGGGACCGAATCAGATTCAGAGTTGAGGTTTCTCGGCAAGGCTCTTTTATAAGGGATGTATATACTCCCTCAGGAGGCAGGTAAGTTCTCTGAATTTTCCTCAGTGCAGTCTCCATCTCTTTCCTTCAGCCTCCTCAGACCCCCTTCTGCCCCCAAGGTTAACAGCCACTGACAGGTAGGTGATAGGTAAGGAAATCTGTAACTTAATCAGAAGTTTAAAAAATGGTATCCTAATTCCATCCTCTCCTCTTTTATATTAGTCAGACTATTTCTATGGAGACAGAATTTCCCCCGTTAACCATTTGTTTACCTGGAGATGTAATTCGGACGTATTTCCAGCATACGTGTTCTTTACTATTTTTTCCTCACAACTGAATCCACAGTTAGACAGTTCCATTTCTTGGGCTGTCTGGTTCAGTCTAAAGACCCACATTATCACGACATCTAATGATTCCTTTCTGAGTCTTTCAGATGCACTCACGGATTCTGTGATTTCTTGTCTTCATTTTCCACTAACTTTTCTTTTTTTTTTTTAATATTTTTAAATTTTTTAAGTAATCTCTACTCCCAATGTAGGGCTCGAACCCACAAACCCCAAGATCAAGGGTCCCAAGCTCTTCCGACTGAGCCAGCCAGGCGGCCTCACTGACTTTTCTTAATTCATCAGGGAAGGATGCACTAAAATATTCAAAGAATTAAGCAGACCTCACCGAACAAGCCAAGAGCACAGCATGCTGCGTCTATACCGTGGGCTAGCGTCTATACCGTGTCAAAATCATCTTTCGTCCGCTAAGGCACCGGAGACCAGGGGTGATGGGTTACGTCCAGTGTACGAGCACACGCTGAGTAAAGTCAGGTGCGTGAGAATAAAGGGCAAGTGTGACCTGGTCATAGAAGAGGCACAGATCCTCTCAGAAGGCTCTCAGATGCTCGCAGGCATCCTGAATGTTGGACAGGATGGACATTCAATCATCTGCTGGACCGCCCTGCCCCAGGGACACCAGGGCAGCTGTGAATGACAGCTGGGATATCCCCCCTCAACCTGGAACTTCCTCATTTTCTACCGGGGTACCAGGAGAACTGGGGGATGAGCGTGGCTCTGTGGACACGCACTTCCTGAATCCAAGTAGTTGATATTCGCCCTGCGCGTCTTCCGATTCAGAATATCCAGGGACATGCAAGTATTTTGTTTATTCTACGGTTACTCCGTTAGCCTTTTAGCATTTGACACTGTCAGTCGAACTCATGTTTAATGAATGAACCCTGGGAAAATTTGACCGATGGGACAAATGACTGATTTTTTTTAAGGGAGAGTTCGTAATTTTCAGACTAGACTCAAAATGGCAGAAACTGTCTTCGAGTGAAAGTGGCAGGAGCAAGTCTCTGCAAACTGAGGTAACTCACCAAGGACTGTACGGGAAAGGACACCTCTCTGAGTGAGTAATCTTGGCTCGTGCTCCTCCTGACCCATTAAATTATACAAGGGCATCAGTCACTGAAAGCTAAAAATAACACTTTGCGGGGCTTGCCAGAGAGTTCTGATAGCTCCAGTGGGAACTTTCCATGCTCTTGTGACAGACCAGCATCCACTGGTGTAGCCATAAGAAAAAAATAAGAATTGAGTTTCTTGCCTTGGTTTTTCTAGCAATTGCCACGTGGACAGCCTGCTTGGCCTTTGATGATAACCCCACTCTGGTCACATTGATTTGGCAAATATTTACTGGCCATCCACTGCGTGCCTGGTACAGTGCTGGGGGCTAGGGGTAAAGAGATGCGTGTGACGGACAGAACATGGGCCCCAGGGCCATGAGATCTGGCCCCTAGACCAGCCTCAGTACTTACTGGCCGTGTGGTTTGGAACCAAGTCTCAAAAATCATGTCGGCCCTAGGCTTTGGCAGGGTTCCTAGTGAAAGCAGCACTCCACACTAAGTTAGTAAGAGCTGGATTACATCCCAGCTCTGTCCCTTACCAACTGTACGGCAGGAACCTGTGGTCACTTAGAAACAGAAAGGAAGCAGCAGCAGCTGGAATGGGAGAGCGAAAGGGAGGTAGGAGGGAAATCACGTGTTATAATTTCTTCTTCTCTTTACTCAGGGTGTACCTTTCATGTATCAAATATAACAGCGCACGCAAGTCTGAACTACACTGCTCCATGCATTCTTCATACCAATCCCATGTAACTACCACCTAGATCAAGATATGGGACATTCCCAGCACCCCAGGAGATACAACTCTGAAAGTGAAAAGCACCAAAAGTCAAATCTTGGGACTTATGTACGGTTCACGTGTCCATCCTGCCAGCTTCGGAGCCACCTTCCAAGCGGTGGAGATGGGTCTGCAGTCTCTCTTCCCATCCTTCTGCTGACCGACAGTACTACTTAAGGACTGGTCTGCTGGACATGGGGCTGATTGAGGCTGTGAATCTGGCTCGGAACAGAGTCGGAATGTGTACTAACTGGTCCATCCAGGGACGCAACCCACCATCTTGCCCTCTTCTGAATATAAAACTCAGAGGTACTAGTCGCCCCAGCCAGACTTCCTTTGTTGTAAAATTTGCTAAATATTTATCATAAAATGACTACATGGTCAGAATAAAGGTTGGAGGGAAATACCAGTATTATCCACAGCAGCTGAATGGCAAAAACAACTTAAATGTTCATCAACAGATCCATGGAGGAACCAAACATGGACTATCCCCAGCAGAATATGATTTGCTGGGGGACCTGGGTGGTTCAGTGGGTTAAAGCCTCTGCCCTCAGCTCAGGTCATGATCCCAGGGTCCTGGGATAGACCCCTGCATCGGGCTCTCTGCTCAGCGGGGAGCCTGCTTCCTCCTTTCTCTCTGCCTCCTCTCTGCCTACTTGTGATCTCTCTCTGTCAAATAAATAAATAAAATCTTTTTTAAAAAAGAATATGATTTGCTATAAAAAGGAATGAAATATTCATACACACTACAACACATATGCTACAACTTTGATGCCAAGTGAAAGAAGTCAGACACAGAAGACCACATGCTGTACGACTCTATTCATATGAAAGTCCCGAGCAGGGAAATCCGGAGAGAGAAAGTAGGTTAGTGATGGCTTAGGGCTGGTGGTGGGGGCAGGAAGATAGGGATTTAATAGCCAATGGGTATTTTTTTGGAGAGGAAAATGGAAATGTTCTAAAACTGACTGTGCTGTGAAGATGGCTGCACACATCTCTGAATGACCAGAAACCACTGAATTGTACATTGTAAATGGGTGAATAGAATGGTCCATGATTGTATCTCAATGAAGTTGCCTTTTTAAGAAATGAAGGGAATAAAAAGTAAATGGAAAGATTATTCACAGTCTTTCTGCCCAAAGATACTCATGATCAATGCTTTGGGGGATATCTTTCTGGTGCTCGTCTCCCCATAGTTCTATTGTTTTTTGCTGGTGATCACACATTTCATAGTATTGGCACACTTTCCAACATATGTTGGTCAGGATTTAGTTGCCAACGAGAGAAAGTGGTTTAGGCAGAAAGAGATCTGATGGAAGAACTTTGGTGCTTCTGGAACTACTGTTAGTCCTGGAGGAGAGGCTGGCTCTCCAGGGGTGGAAAACACATCAGGAAGGGCTGGCCCAACCCGTAATGCCCGCGTGAACTATCAGCCAGGGATGAGAAAAACCACCACTGGCACTGCCAGCTTCAGCACAACTCAACTGGGCTCCATGCTGACAGACACACACTCACACACGCGCACACACACACACCAAAAACATATTCACTGGGGCGGCTGGCTGGCTCAGTCAGTGGAGTGTGCTGACTCTTGATCTCGGGGTTGTGAGTTCGAGCCCCAAGTTGGGTGTAGATAGACCTTCAAAATAAAATCTTAAAAACATATTTATTTATTTTAGAAAGAGAGAGAACAGGGAGAGAGTCAGAGGGAGGGAATCTCAAGCAGACTCTCTGCTGACCCAGGAGTCCGACATGGGGCTTGATCTCATGAACTATGAGATCATGACTTGAGTCAAAATCAGGAGTCAGATGCTCCACCAACTGAGCCACTCGGGCGCCCCTAAAAGTAAGATCTTAAAATAAAACCAAACAACCTTTTAATGTACTGTTGAATCCTATTGGCTAGTATTTTGGCGAGAATTTTTGCATCTGTGTTCATCAAGGATATTGGTCTGTAGTTCTCTTTTTTGATGGGATCCTTGTCTGGTTTGGGGATCAAGGTGATGCTGGCCTCATAAAATGAGTTTGGAAGTTTTCCTTCCATTTCTATTTTTTGGAACAGTTTCAGGAGAATAGGAATTAGTTCTTCTTTAAATGTTTGGTAGAATTCCCCCGGGAAGCCATCTGGCCCTGGGCTTTTGTTTGTTTGGAGATTTTTGATGACTGTTTCAATCTCCTTACTGTTATGGGTCTGTTGAGGCTTTCTATTTCTTCCTGGTTCAGTTGTGGTAGTTTATATGTCTCTAGGAATGCATCCATTTCTTCCAGATTGCGGACTTCAAGCTCTATTACAAAGCTGTCATCATCAAGACAGCATGGTACTGGCACAAAAACAGACACATAGATCAATGGAACAGAATAGAGAGCCCAGAAATAGACCCCTCAACTCTATGGCCAACTAATCTTCGACAAAGCAGGAAAGAATGTCCAATGGAAAAAAGACAGCCTCTTCAATAAATGGTGTTGGGAAAATTGGACAGTCACATGCAGATAAATGAAATTGGATCATTTCCTTACACCACACACGAAAATAGACTCAAAATGGATGAAGGATCTCAATGTGAGAAAGGAATCCATCAAAATCCTTGAGGAGAACACAGGCAGCAACCTCTTCGACCTCAGCCGCAGCAACATCTTCCTAGGAACATCGCCAAAGGCAAGGGAAGCAAGGACAAAAATGAACTATTGGGATTTTATCAAGATCAAAAGCTTTTGCACAGCAAAGGAAACAGTTAACAAAACCAAAAGACAACTGACAGAATGGGAGAAGATATTTGCAAATGACATATCAGATAAAGGGCTAGTGTCCAAAATCTATAAAGAACTTAGCAAACTCAACACCCAAAGAACAAATAATCCAATCAAGAAATGGGCAGAGGACATGAACAGACATTTCTGCAAAGAAGACATCCAGATGGCCAACAGACACATGAAAAAGTGCTCCACATCACTCGGCATCAGGGAAATACAAATCAAAACCACAATGAGATATCACCTCACACCAGTCAGAATGGCTAAAATTAACAAGTCAGGAAATGACAGATACTGGCGAGGATGCGGAGAAAGGGGAGCCCTCCTACACTGTTGGTGGGAATGCAAGCTGGTGCAACCACTCTGGAAAACAGCATGGAGGTTCCTCAAAATGTTGAAAATAGAACTACCCTATGACCCAGCAATTGCACTGCTGGGTATTTACCCTAAAGATACAAATGTAGTGATCCGAAGGGGCACGTGCACCCGAATATTTATAGCAGCAATGTCTACAATAGCCAAACCATGGAAAGAACCTAGATGTCCATCAACAGACGAATGGATAAAGAAGATGTGGTATATTACACAATGGAATACTATGCAGCCATCAAAAGAAATGAAATCTTGCCATTTGCGACGACGTGGATGGAACTAGAGGGTATCATGCTTAGCGAAATAAGTCAATCGGAGAAAGACAACTATCATATGATCTCCCTGATATGAGGGAGAGGAGATGCAACATGGGGGGTTAAGGGGGTAGGAGAAGAGTAAATGAAACAAGATGGGATTGGGAGGGAGACAAACCATAAGTGACTCTTAATCTCACAAAACAAACTGAGGGTTGATGGAGGAAGGGGGGTTGGGAGAGGGGGGGTGGGATTATGGACATTGGGGAGGGTATGTGCTATGGTGAGTGCTGTGAAGTGTGTAAACCTGGCGATTCACAGACCTGTGCCCCTGGGGATAAAAATATATGTTTATAAAAAATAAAATTAAAAAAACAAAAACAAAAACAAACAACCATATTCACTGATCGTGCCAACCAGCAGAAACCACAGAGGTGCCAGAAGTGTGACTTCCACTTTACTTCTCAAAGAAGTGCATCTCATGGTCACACTTAATTCACACCAGGAACCCTAGCTGCCAGGCAGCCTGAGAAATATGACTGCGTGCTAGGATCCATACTCCAGGAAGGTACTTACCATGCCGTGTTGTTATAAACTTATCATTTTTCATAGCTACATAAGTTTTCATTAACTATATAGATATATATCAATCCATATATAAGGATATCCATATATACAGTATATAGGATTTTATAATATTGGATCCAATATATCAGATATTCATCCATTTATATATAGATAGATAAGTGGATCTATTATACATATGTATGGATAGACTGTTTATTATTATATATGTTATATAGTATATATATAGACTGTGATTAGATATTAGGATAGACTGTTTCCAGAGCTTAATATTATCAGTATTAATATTCCAAAACTTAATAATAAAAATAATGCTGTAATGATAATGCCAGGAGTAGCAGCTATGGTTTACTGAATACTTCCTTTGTCTAGGCAGTGAGCAAGGCCCTTCACATTCACTGTATGTGTCTTTCTTTTTTTAGTTAAGCTCATAACCTCCTTATGAGGTAGCTCTTAGCCCCATTGTACAGATAACAAAACTGAGGCATAAAGAGAAGTTAAAGCCCAACGTGACACAGCAAAGCTTATGCCCTTAACCATTACACAAATACGCATGAAAAAAAGGCCTTTTTCATTTTGGAAATGCTTTCCATATCGCAAATAATCAGAAACAGAATTAGTGATTCAATACCTGGGGACATGTCGGAGGCCTCTGGCACATAGTAGCAGGTCAGAGTCTTAATCAGAGCATTATGGGGACTGAGAATGACCTCCATGGCAGGAGCTCACTTTTATCCTGCAAATGCCTGGCTGGGTGCCTGGCACACTGTGGCCACCCGAGGGATGTTTCCCCAATGAGTAACAGCTTGTACGCAAGCAGAGTGCGTGAGGGCTCCCCAATTCAAAGAACTGCATTCCTTTCATGGGGTAAAGTACAAGCAGCTTCTAACTCAGTCCAGCTCTAGTCCGCAGTGAATAACGAGTGCCCGGAACACACAGCCCTGATCTGTTTCTTTCAGCCTCCCTCACGCTGAGTCACCGCACAGGCCCGTCACTTTGTTGACTGTGAAGAGTCTAAAATGACCAAATAAGTCACACCACATGCATCCGACGGACCACGCATGCGGCTGGAAAGTGCATCTGTTCTTTTAGGTATATGCACGGGAGCATTTTTTAACAAGTGCAACCCCTTCCTCGGCTTGGATTATTTAAGAAGTCGACTGTCTTATTAAATGCTGATTCTCCGTGGAAACATTAGCAACCGACATGCATTGTCTCAGTCCCAATGCCCGAATAAGACCATAAACCCGATACCTTCGCAAGCTGCCTCGCTGGTGGAGGCCACTTAACAGCCCTCAGATGCTCAGCTCTACTCTGCTGTCAGGAAGCAGCTGTACCCACCTAACTAACTACCAGCTTAAGAGGTTCATAATGCTGAAACCTCGGGACCTCCATATACTGCTTTCCCCGGCAGAGCAAAGTTCCATGACAGGATGGTTTGTCTTGGGAGAGTCATTGCAGAGGAGCCAAAAAATCTGCTGGACATCAGCTGACCTATAACCAGGTGGGTTTATATTCCAAAAGATTCATTCTGTCTTTCCAACTCTGTCCCATGGGATTGCCACCGTCTTTATTTCCCTTAAAAAAAAAATCCCAAGATGATGAACGACACTCCTTTTAGTGCTACCTTACCTACTTCTTGGACTGTACTATTCAGGGGTCTTTGGAGGGATGGAATTATAACTTTCATTATCAATGCAGAAATACCTAGAAAGGTGCCTGGTGGCTCAGTGGGTTAAGCACCTGCTTTCTGCTCAGGTCATGATCCCTGCCTCCCTACTTCCTCCCCCCAACAGGCTCCCTGCTCAGCCAGGAACCTGATTCCCTCTCCCTTACCCCGTCTCCAGCTCATGCTCTCGCTCTCTCTCTATTCTTTCTCTCTCTCAAATAAATAAATAAAATCTTAAAAAGAAAAGAAAAGAAATACCTGGAGAAAGCAGGGATGTCCTTTGGCTCCTATCCCACTGCCGCTCTCACATCTAGAACCTCTATCAGGTCCTCCTGGCACAGAGTAGAGCTGGGAGGCAATATGACCCAACCAGACCTTAATGATTTTATTTCTTCCACATGGCCTGAGAACATGTTTGAACATCACTTGCCATAATTTTTCTGGTGATTTCTATGAATCATTTTTTAATTATGAATAATGTCTTTAGAGACACTCCTGAGAAATTTCACCCCAAGTTCCCTTGACAAACATCCCATAAAGTATCTGAAATGAAGCAGCTTCCACGACCAACACAGAAAATCAATGCTAAAGCATGAATTCCTAAAAGATCCATTAGTCAACTTTGCAGGGAAGGGAGCTCAAGATTCACACACGCAAAAGGTTGCTGAGAAATACAAGAACAAACAAAACCAGAAAAAGACATTTACTGTCAAATAACATTCAAAGGATTTTTGTACAAATGCAGATCTTCTAACTATAGATGGGGTCTTTTTTTTTTCTTCTAGCTGGAAATTTTCTGTGTGTAAAATTATTGCCTTTCTACCCTCAGCTGAAGGTTTTCAGCTCTTTCAGGATCTGCTATGGCTATGGCACAAAGGACCCTATCCTCTTGGCTCAATCCAGGCCACTCAGAAATTAAAATATTTGTGTAAGATAGTGAGCGTGAATTTCCATTTCTGGGATTTACTTTCAGAAAACCCAACTGCTGGATCTCAAACAATCAAGCAAGGTCTAAGTACCCTTAAAGGACAGCCGGACTGGGTATTGGCCCTGGGATTCCAGCACTTTCTGCAGGCGCGGCTCTCCTGGCTTCCACTTTCCTTGTCAGTGTTGACACCTTCTCCAAAAACATGGTGTAGACTACTGGCTAAACAGAAATGCAGATAAGCCATTAGATTTCAGTGGAGTACCCTTTAGGTTGCTTACCCAGGGAGGTGTTTTCTGGTCAGTTATTTTAAATAGACTTCAATAAACATTAAGATTATTTGTGCATGGGTAATAATGGCACTGATCTATTTCCTCCGTGGCCTCCAACTACCCAGGAAGTAAAGCAGAGTCACTTAGGCGCTTTCCAGTGCTCACTACCTTGTTTAAAGTGCTTAAAAGGTGTTTGGAGCTGTCGCCCTTCCCACCCACCCCTCAAGGGCTGACAGTTCCCAAACAAGTAGAAAATGGCACCTGTGGCCTCGCCAGGTGCAGCCAACATGTACATCATCACTGAACCCTGCTCCTGGGATGCCAGGCACCTCTGCGCTCTTCCTTACCCCAGGCCTGCTACATTTGTTCAAAAGTTAGATTTTTCAATAAAATCTTCTAAGTAGCCACCTTTCTGGTGCCCGCATTATCTGGGCAGAGGCTGGAGACTATAGGGTCTTTCCACTATTTTTTTTTTTAAATCTTTCCACTATTAAAAGCAAGATAGAGGGGCCCCTGACTGACTCAGTCCGTAAGGCATGGGGCTCTTGGATCTTGGAGTTCTGAGTTCAAGCTCCACAGTGGGCGCAGAGTTTACATTAAAATAACAATAATAATATAAATAACAAATAAATAAAATTAAATACAAGATTAAAACTAGGTCTCTCACACCACCCTAATTAAGCTGTTTAATGGGTTTCGACTTGGGGAGGGGAGTAGCACCTGCACGGTTCCACTGAGCCAGGAGCACACCCTGACCGCCCTTCCCGTAATGAGAAAAGCAAGGAGAAGGGTCCCCTGAATGTGCAAACTTGGGCATCCGGCGAGGAAGGCGCCTGAGGGCTCACCCCGGAGAGGGGGTGGGGCACAGAGTATTCCTCAGTGAGATTAAATAATGCCTTTGTCGACACCCGCGGGGCGAAAAGAGCGTTAGTGGAATAACCAGAATTATTGTTTCCGCCCTCTAAAAACCGAAGACGGTGCTGGACTTGGGGCATAAAATATTCACAAGTCGCACGATTTGAATCTGCCTTGTAGTTTATCAGCTTAGCGCTCCTTTTGCCAGGGAAAATATCCTTGGATTGAGAAGAACTGCTGATTTTTAGTTATTCGTTTTACGCGAAAACGTGTTTTATTTACCCCGTGCCTTCTCTTCCAGGGTATTTGCTTTGGCACATAAAAGGAATTGTCTCAGTTAAAAGAGGGCGAGGGACGGTGGAGATCCCCAGTCGAAGACCATACGAGAATTCCCTCCAAGAAGGCTGAGCCGCTGACACTGAGAATTTTGACTCCAGATCCGAGCTAAGTGCGCGTGAGATGGGAGTGGCCCACGTGGCTTTAGAAAGACCCAGATGAAAGCACAATTTCATCTTCAATTTCATCTAGATAACCCCCCACCCACCCACAGGCACCGGGTTCTGCGGTCTCTTGCCGCTCCGGCGCGCACCCAATCTTCCTCTGGTCTCCACTTTCCTCGTGAAAAGAATCTGGGAGGGAGGAACGCAGCCGAAGCCAAGCAACCCGAGTGGGAAAGGTGGAGGTGGGCACCGGCGACAAGTGCCAGGGCGAGGACCATGTCCTGACGGCCTCAAGCAGGCACCGGATCTTCACACACACCTCCCATCCGACGCGCACAACCACTCGCGCCCCAGCGCGCCGCACGCCCCTCGCCCTAAGCGAACCGAGGCCCACCCCCGCGGACGCTGCGCCCTCGCTGTGAGCGCTGAGAGCGCGCGCACTCGTGCGCTTCCCACTCCTTGTGCAGTGCGCCCTCTCCGTGCGCTCGGTGCCCCCCAACCTGCGTGTGTACTGACACCACCCCCCACACCAGGTGTGCTCCGCGCTGCCAATGCTCACTGTACCTTCCACGCTCCACGCGGACTGAGCCCCTCCGGCGGCCGTGTGCATTGCGCCCCCTTCCGCCAACCCGCGCACGCAGCGTTTCTAACCACGCGGACAGTCCCGAGACTGCGCCCGAAAGAGGCGGGACCACGCGGCAAAGTACGTCTGAAACAAACCGATCCTGAGCCCGCACGCAGCGCGGGAGTCCCGGGTCCCTTCTGCAGAATCAGGACCTCTAGCGTCAGAGAAGCCTGACTCTTGTCCCCCTCCTGCCGCCGGTGTCCCCAAGTGTGGCCTGCAGCTCCCAAAGCTGGGTTTCGGCCCGGGGTGGGGAGGGCTGGAGAGGGGTCCCGCCACAGCCTCCCTGCCTGGCCAGGTGGGTGCGCTCTTCATGCTGCCGCGGGAGATCTAAAATCGGGCTTTGGCGCGCCGGGAACCTCCGATGCGGGACTGCTCTCTGCCGTGGGAGTCGCCTCCTTCTCCTCCCCGGAGAGAAGAGGGTGTTCCTGGACACACACCTCTCAGGAAACCCGCCTACCGCGCCGGCCTGTGCAAGAAAGTAAAAAATGAAAACCTTTTCTAAGTAGTAAGAGGCTCACGACCCGGGTTGGGGCGGCCTCGCGTCCCAGGCCGGGCTGGAAAGGGCCAACTCAGCCTGCACGCCAGCTTTTCTCTCTCTAACCAACCACAAATGAATTAGCATACCTCTTTTTACAGAATTGTTTAGATTAGGGGGAAGGTTCCCCCATATTCACTTTGCTTTGCAAATAACCCTGTTATATTAATTAAATGAAACGCGTTTGTATCCTCAAAGTACAGTAATAGCCCTATTCTGTAGTTAGCCTTTTGTTAAAGACCTGCTAGGGGAAAAAAATTTTAAGCCCATCAGGTTTCTGCTCTTTGATGTGCAGAAATATTTATCTCTGGTGGATATTTTCTTTCGTTTTCTAAAGGAAATTTTTGGTGGATGTTTTTGAAAGGCGGTTTCAACGCGGTCGTTAATGAACTAACTGGTTTTCAGATTTCAAGGTGGTGTGTAATTGGTATAACCACTGAGGAATTTCAGCGCATGCCGGACTGTTAAGACTCCTCCAGCTCAAAGGTTTCCAGGCACGACCCCCAGCTGGCTGGAGGCGAAAAGTGGGGCTTTGCAGGGAGCCAATGGGCAACCTCTTCCCAGAACTGTGATTTTGAGGCGCTGTTTCTGTTAAGCGAGGCCAGGAGTAGGACTGTGGAGGCTTCAGGTGGTCGAGTCCTGGAAGGGTGGCATTAGGTGGGCGCAGGTCACTCCTTACCCATCTGTCTCTCTCTCTCTGCCAAGGATTCCTTTCTGTCCCTGAGCTCTGAACTTGGCACGGGCTGCTGCCTGAGCTCCAGGGGTAAATCGCCCTCCCTGAAGAACGTTGGGAGTCTGAGTGAAATTGAGAAATTGAGGCCAGTCGTGGGAGAAAGGGAAGGAAAATGCAAAGGACAGGCTACCCTCTCACCTGCAGGTAAAAGTTAGAAGAAACGAGTGGCTCTCTTTTACCTGAAACCTGTGTGGCTTCTGTGGCTCCCTGTGTCCCATGCTCGGGGACTTTATGCTAATCACTATAATTAATCAACCAGTGACACTGTTTTTCTTCTCCTAAACGCTTCACCCTGAGGGAGGGAGAGAAGTGGGCAGCAGCTATTCCATTCCTAGGTCAAGAGGCATTGCCGTGACCCAAGGCCTCCAGACCCCAATCTCAGGACCCAAAATTATCCTAGGTAACTGAATCCAAAGAAAAGGACCATGCTCTTTTCAGAATCCCAGAGAACTGAGTCAACTGAGAGCAGGCCCAGGTAGGAACCCAGAAGATGGGAATTACCCCCCACAGCCCCACTCTGGAATGCCCCCTTCTCTTGCCTCCCCACCCCAAAACCATACCTAGGGCACCATGCTGAGGACCAAAGACCGGCAGGAAGAGCTCCCTGGACCCCAAGCTCAAGGGTGGCTCTGCCCTCCTTACTGCATATAATCAGAGATCCTGCCCACCGAGCTGAAAGCTAACAACTTTCTCCAAAGGAGTAACTTCCAGTGAAAGAATTTCTTAAAAACAAAGCAAAACAAACAAAAAACAAGTAAAGTTCTCTTTCTCTACTTGGAAATACGTGAGCAGAGCCAGTTACTGTCTAGACCTCTGGAGGAATGGACTCACTAAGAAATAACTCAGGCTACCTTGAATTACTTTTCAACAATGAGCGGTGATATTGGAATTGTCTCCTGATCCTTTCCGGCAGTAGCAATGACTCCAGGAAAAGCTGGTGGTATCTCCATGGGGCTTACCCAAGCAAAGGAGTGAAAAATCAGAGTACTCTTTCCCATAGCTCAGACCCAAAACTCCTCCAAGCCATGGTAGTCATATACGTGATGCCAGAGTCAAGCCAATCTTCTGGAGTAACCATATCTTGCTAGTTGTGTAGGAAACGGCTTATAAATGGAATGGACTCTAATTTCTCTAGTCCTGGATTTTCTGTTGCCCCGTTTTGCTCCCGCAGTTGGCATTCTCCTTAACTACCACTCAGAGAGGATGGCCACCATCTCCCCACACTGCTAGGGAGGGGAGGAGTTCTCTCCCTGCCCCCACCTCCTTAGTGACGGTCCCTGACCCCCTTCTGCCACTGCAGCAGCCTCTCCCGGAGCCCATCCCCGGTAGAACATCTGCGCGTTTCCCCCTTGATCTCACTCGAAAGTCGGTTTCCGCGGGGGATGGGCCTCAGGTAGGCGCCGGGCGCGGCCTGGGCAAAAACAGTTGCGGAGCGTCTGAAGCGGAAAATCCAAGCAGATGTGGGGCGGCCTGGGCCCGCCCCTTTCCTCTTGGGGCCTCAATTTCTTCCAGATCACTTTCCTAATGGAAAATTTCTAAGAGGTGGCGGGTATGTAGAGGCGTGCTGGTGCACCTCGGGGTGCGCCAAAGCGTGTGAGGCAGGACTGGCGGGGGGGTTGGGGGGATGGGGGGTGGTGAACAGGCCGTCCTCCCCAAGCTTGCTGACCTCAATGTGTCGGCCCCCCACTTCTTCCCACAAGCCTTCTTCCTGCCCCCAGCTTCCCTTCATTCTAGATTCTGCAGGCTCCTTCTAGGCCAGCAGGGGAACTACTGTTTTTGGGTGATGCCCCGACTTCAGGGTCTTTCGTGGCTGCTATACTTCTCCCCCGCAGGCTCGTCTCTGTGCTCTGGGGGAGGCACTGGGAGGTAGCCCCAAAGCATAGACCTAGAAGTCCTCTCTGCACAAAGAGCCCTGAGAAAGGGACACGCAGCAGGTGTCCCAACCAGCGGCCACCGATGACGCCCTTGATCACTCTAATAAGCACGATTAATGCTTTTCCCACATTACACAGCGCCTGTGGGTGTCCCTATAGAGGTCCGAGGATTTCCTTCCGATAGAAAGAGCTCTGGAACAGACCTAACCAGGACGCACGGGGGAGGGGAGCGTTCTTCTTTCACTATTCCACGCAGAAGTCACTGTCCTTACCACCCAGGAAACCTCGAGGTCTGCGTCCAAGTGCTTTGGGAACTTTCGATGATGGGGGCGGCGGAGGGAGCCCAGACCCGTACTGGCCTGCGTGTGTGTGTCTCTCTTGAATGAACGTGTTGGGGGATATACAGTGCCCGTTTTGGCGTCTGCTGAGGCAGACTCTAGGGTTGGAAGTGTCCCACACCCACAATTCTACGAGTCTTCAAACGCTCCCTTATGCCACCTCTCGAACCCCGCGACTCAGACCGGTCCGGCTGATGCGAGAGCAGCGGCGGTGAAGATGAGATCATGAGATCTCAAATACTCTTTCCCGGAAAACCCGGGAAATTTGGTTTAAGAAAAGTTTCTGTTCTTCTCACTTGTTGGGTCTCTCCCACTTCCGCTTAGCCATGTTTCTGCGCTCCGAGTAATCCCTTTCAAGCCTAGGAGGGATTCTCTAGGGTCCATAATTGAGGATCGGAAATCGTGGGGGTGAGGGAAGCGTTAAATCCTCCCGAAGCCAGGAAAGTGCCGGAGCACACTCACAGACGGCCTTCGCAGCCTGCGGCGGGGCCCAGCCCGTATTCCCTTCTTCTTGGAGCACCTTCTCCGGGTAGCCTGGAGACGACAACTGTCTGCGGAGTCAGGCGCGAGATTCCGGGCAGGGAAGCGGACCCCGCGCCCTGCGTTTGGGTACTGCCTACCCTCACCTCTAGCGCGCTGTCCAGACCGCAGGAAACAGGAAAGTGCTCCTAGATCCAAAACCCCAAGGGAAAGTGCTGCGCTCGGCATGGGGGCGGCGGGGGGGGCACCAACTCCGAAACTCGCTCTGCTCGGGGATTTCGGAGCGCCAGCCCCGGGAGCCAAGGCCACCTCTGTGGGTTCCGCTGGGCGCGGGGCTGCCGGCTTGTGGTTAAGCCGGAGTCTACGCACACGGTCTCGCCCACCGAGGGAGCTAAGACGCCTCCAACGCTGTCGAACTTGTCCCCTAAAAAGGGATCCCCGAAAAGGTCAGGAGCGCCCGCAGCAGAATTCGCGGTCCATTTCTCGGCCCCCTAGGCGTGAGGGAGGGAGGCGGGTCCCGGGTCAGCCAGAGCGCGGAACAGCAGGCACGCATCCGACTGGGAGGGAAAGACGGGGCCGCTGAAACGGAGATCCTAGAGCGGAGCACCGCAGCCCCCGCTTCTCTCCTCCTCCCCGAGCCAACCTCAAAATCCGGCGCGCCACAGTCGTACAGTCTGTGCCATTCGGCCGAGGTACCTGCAAGACCCCGTGCCCTGAGTCCACCACAGCTGCCCTCTGACCCCACGCGCGGAGGAAGCCAGCGTCCTCCTAGCGCGCCCGTCCGCACGGTGGCCGTAGTTTTCCAACTGCTACGAGGGTGAGAGTCGGTGCGACCGTCGGGGATTGGAGGAGAGCCGTCCCGGGGGTGGCGTGAGAGTGGGTATGAGGACTCGCGGCCCAGTGTGGACCCAAGGGAAAAGCACCAGGACGCCCTATGGCTGTGTCCCCAAGTGCGCCTCCCTACTCCAACTGCTTCCTGGCCCACCTCCTCGGGCCCTACCAAGGCTCACTCCATTACTCCCGCTCGGCCACCCCCGGCCCTGAAGAACCCGCCCCAGCCGCGATTCCCCGCAATTCCGGCAGCACCGAGTCCGGCTGCGGGAGAGGGGACTGTTGTACCCTGTGCCCGCCAACGCCCTGGGCGAGGCCTGGTCTCTAGGCTTGGCTCCCCGGCCCCTTCCTTTCGTCCCGCCCGCGTATCCCCGCGGCCTGCAGCCCCTCCGCGAAGGCGCCGATCTTCTTCAGCTCCGCTGTTTCAAGGTGGGAAAGGGCCGGAGGGGCAAAAGGGGCAGAGGCTCTCTCCCGCCCTTTCCTGAGGGAGGGAGTCTTCCCTTCGGGCCTACCCCCTTTCTGCCCTCGGACCTGCAAAGTGGGGAAGGAAGGGCGCGGGATCCGCGCGAGGCTCGGAGGACTGAGTCCTCCCCGGAACGGCACATGCCGGCGGGTCAAGCCGCCTCCTTTCGGCCGCGCGCGCCCAGGACTTGTCCGGTAGCCACCCGGAGGCTTGGGCATCCCTCCCTCCCTTCCGTCCCTCCCCCGCTCCTCCCCACCGCCCGTCCTAGCGCCCAGGTCCCGCGACCCGCTGGCGGGAGCCGGTCCCCAGGGCGCGCGGTGTGCACTTACCGAGACTTCCTCGAGGCCGGGAGCGCGCGGGCCTCTCCTGGAAGAATCCCTGGAGGCCGCGACGCGGAGGCGCGCCTGCGACTCCCCGGCCGCGGCGGGGTCGGGAGGCGAGATTCGCCACCCCCGCCCCCGCCACGGTCCCTCCCCCCCGCCCCCCCTCCCTGGGCCGCGGAGGCCGAGTGCTCCGCCCGAAGGCGGGTCCGCCATAAACAAACGCGGCTCGGTCGCACGTGGACCGCGGAGCTGCTGCGACTCGCGACAGATCGCGGGCTTCGGGCGCCGCGTCTCCAGGCAAAGGGAGCCGCCAGGGAGGGCAGGAGAGCGCGCCCGGGCCCGGCCCCAGCCGCCTCCGCCCCAGCTCCCCTCCGCTCCCCTCCGCTCCATGGCTCCGCGGCCGCCGCCCATGCCGCCCTCCAGCCCGCAGGGGCCTCGCGGCAGTGGGTACGAACACTCCGTCAAGGACTAAGCGGCACCGCTGCCTCCTCGCTGGCTCCTCTCCGCTTCCTAAGGAAAGCCGAGACGCGAGAGCCGGGAGGGAGAAGGGAAGAGTGAGCAGAAGCGAGCGGAAAGTCGGGCTCTTGGCACCGCGGGACAGCACAGCCCGGAGGAGGCTGCGCCCGGGGCGGCGGGCAGAGCGCGCAGCTGCGCCGCCGGGTTGCGCCGAGCTCCGGGGCCTGGAGGCTGCGGAAAAGCTACCCGGTGCCCCGGGCCTCCCCGCGCACCTGCCCCGGGCGGTGCCCCCGACACACTTGGCCCCCGGAGTTCCCTTCCCCATCCCCGCCGCTGCAGCCGCAGCGGGGCTCCGCGGGCCTGGAGCACAGCCGGGTCTAATATGCCCGGAGCCGAGGCGCGATGAAGGAGAAGTCCAAGAATGCGGCCAAGACCAGGAGGGAGAAGGAAAATGGCGAGTTTTATGAGCTGGCCAAGCTGCTCCCGCTGCCGTCGGCCATCACCTCGCAGCTGGACAAGGCGTCTATCATCCGACTCACCACCAGCTACTTGAAGATGCGGGCCGTCTTCCCCGAAGGTGAGGCCGCAGGTGGGCGGCGGAGAGCCTCGGCCCAAGCCGGGAGCTGGAGCTGGATTGAAGCGCCAGTGCAGGGGAGTCTTGGGGAGGCCGCGCCGGGAGCTTCGGCTCCTGTTGGAGAGAGGAGGAAGGTTCTTGGCGCCGTGGGGACTAGACCGTGTTCTGGCCCAAGTGTGGACCCAGCGAATCAGGAATTGTTTTGTGATCATGCTGCTCCGTTCTGGTTTCCCTCCCTCTTTTCTTTTCTCTTGTTTCTTTTCTCTTTCCTTTGCTTTCCTTTTCTTTTTCTTTCTTCATTTCTTTAACTCCTCCCTTTTATTTTTTCCTTCTTTCATTCCTATCTTTTTTTCTGCGGAAGGGACGCGTGTGCCCCCGAGCCAGAAGTGAGACGGGCTTGCTGCTCCTGGCCTGGGAGAGAGTGGAGTGCATGAGGAGGCCCAGGCCCTGAAGGCCCTTTGGGGCTGGGGGCTCAGATTTGGGCCTCTCCGCCTGACTCTTCTTTGCTCTCTTGGGGCTGGGTGGGGCGGGGCAGGTCAGGGTAGGAGAGACCGAAAGTAGGTGAGCAGAAACCTTGCAGGAGAAAGGACTAGTACGAAAATGGCAGGCGGGCCGGCCAGAGCACAGTCTTCTTTTCCTGATCGGAATTATAAACCAGAGGGGCAGGTGCCACGGGGAGCAAGGGTCACCAGGATCCATGGGTCCCGCACACTGCGGTGGTAAGTAATGGCGTGCTGGCCAGCATTCCCTGCTAGCACATGGCCTGCAGAGAACCGTGGCTGCCAGGCTAGGCACTTCTGAGCAACGGGGCTGTGGACGCCTGGTCACCACAGAGCTCCCTTTGGTGTCCGGGTGTTTCTGAACTGATCACCTTTCAGCGTCTGTCCCCAGCCAGGGTGGCCGCAGCCTGGCCCGCGAGATTCTGACACTCGGCTGGGGCTGGGACGCTGTGAGTGGGGGCCTGCCGGGCACTCCAAGGCTTCTGGGCCGCAGAGCCACTGGAGCCGTGTGGAGCTCCAGAAGCCGGTGGCGGAGTAGAAACAACTTCATCTGCAGGACACCAGACAGTGGCTACACTGTAGGGACAGGTGTCCTTTGGATGCAGGGTGCCTCCATTAAGGCGGTGCCTGGTCAGGCCATCGACCAGAAGTCAGTAAGCTTGACCTTTGTGTCGGTTGCTTCTTAAGCCTGTTAGAAGTAATTGGCTCCGGGTTGGAGCTGCGTTTCACACTGCCTCTCCTGGGTGGAGGAGGGCCAGTTACGCTGCTTGCCCTGCAGCCCTGCATCTCAGCTGGCCAGAGAATTTAGGGGGGCCCCCTCCCAGAAGCAACTGGTAGCCTAGCTTAGCCTTTGCCTCCCAGCTGGGCCATGCAGCCTCCAGCGCATTCCTCTCTGGTGCAGGAGCCTCGGACCTGAACCTCCACCCCAGCCCCGCACCCCTTCTTTCCTCTTCCAACCCCAGTATAAAGCCATGTCCCACTCCAGCCCCTCCTACTGGAAGTTACCAAGCAGATGGTCACTATTAGTGTGCCTAAGGGTGACCCCTTTACCAGAGAAGTAGAAAATTAAAATTAGAAGAGAATTGGCTTTTATGAGAGCTGAGTCTCCTTCCCAGTCGGGAAGGAGTGGTGGTGAGCCGGTTTTTGTTTTTCTTTCTTTCTTTTTAAATTTTATCTATTTTCTTCCCTCTCCCCAAAATGAGTTGTTTCTTAATTTGCATGCCACAAGCAGGTGGGGAACCAGGACAGGACCCTGGCCTCCTCTCACGTCCCCACTGGAAATAAACACATTAGAAGCCAGAATTGGGATAGTAAATGATTTGTTACCAATGATTTCCAGTAAGCCAGAAATTAGAAAGGGAGGCCTGGGGAAAGGGGGCTAATTGTAAGCCATTTATTGTTTAGAGAATTTCCAGGAAAGCCTGCTAAAAGTTGGGAAGTGTTGGGTATAGGGCAGGTTTTAAAAATTGGAGCTGGGTGCCCTAATTCTGAGAAATGAGTCTCCAAAGCCTCTGAGCCCAGAATTACTTGGCCTTGCGCCCTTTGCAGAGGTGGGCTTGCAGAGATGGGCTTGCAGAGGTGGTCAGGACTCGATCACCAGGCCCTTGTGCTTTGTTGGGTAGTGGTCTGGTTGAGGGGTGGCCTGTATGCCTCCTGGGGGTGACTATCACTGTTGGAACTCAGGGTGGAGTAGGGGGCCCAGGACTCCTCATTTCATTCAGAGGCCTGGGGCCTGCAGCTCTGGGTGGCGGCACTGCTCCCCTCAAGTCAGTCTGGGGCGCAGAGTTGTAAAGCTGGGTGCCTAGGCGGAGAAAGAGGCGTTTAGAGAGACCTCAATTATGCAAAGTAACTGGCTCACCATTCCGGTAGCTCTGCAAAAGGCGGTGTGCGGAAGCTGAGCTGTAATTGACTTAGCCTCTGGGTGTGCGCCGGGGGAATGGAATAGAGCCTGGGGGAGCCGCGGGGATCTGGGCATCAGCATCGGGGAGGTTTAGGGCCAACACAGGCTTGCGTGGCGGTGGGACCTCCCGGATCTGCTCCAACTCTTGGCTGCGGACTTAGAGATGCCGAGTGAAACGGGTATCTCGAGCTTGGTCTCGCTGATCCATAGTCACGGAGCAAGAGGGATGCGCGGGTGCAGAAGGGTCTAGAGGCCAAGTTAGGACTTCGGGGGCCAGAAAATGCGTAGCACAGTCGGAAGGAACCACAGGCATCGCGGACTAAGCCTCCAGCCCAGAGGAAATTGAGGCCAGAGAAGGATGGGCCTTTTCCAGGGTCCCACAGCAAGGGCAAGAGCAAGCAGTCGCTGCGCGGGGAGGCCACTGGCCATGGCTCCTTTCATCCTGAGACCACCTGGGCCAGAGGAAAGATAGAGGAGCTCGGAGGAGTCCCACACAGGGGCAGAAAGAGGCCAAGGTGGACGCTCCCCATGGAGGTCAGACTGCAAGCTTGGGGGTGTTGACAACTTACACAGCCTGTTCAAGGTTCTGCTCCGTTAAGCTGCCCCACCTAGACCTCCCGCTCCTTGTCTGCAAAATGGGCCCATTAAGAACTCCATGCCTGTGCAAGTTTCCTGGAAATAAGTGTGAGGAACCAGGCAGTGAAGGTGGAAATCGAAGGTGTTCTTACTCCACTCACTTTGTCCTGGGAGTGCACGCTGTTTCCGGAGCCAGACATGGCTTAGATGGCAGGGCGCCCTGTCTCTGTGCACCTCTGGGACTCACCGTGTGCAGTTGGAAGTCTGCTATTTTCTGCTCCCCTTAATAGCTAAAAAATGGGAGGTAGACAGGGAAGAGGACAGGCTGGCTTTGGAAGTGTACTCAGAATTGAAAACTCAGTGCGTTCACTGGTGGCTGGGAAGGCCTGCGGCACTCAGGGCTCAGGGAATTGCCGGGGCCACGATTTGCCTGCCCTCTTTGCGCTGTGGCCTTCCCTTCAGGAGAGGGGGCTCTTTGGAAGCACAGAGGCACAGGGTGGGAGGGCGCTGCCGCTCTCTGGCCATAGCTGCATGGTGACGGGCCAAGCAGGACACAGGACGAGTTTCTCCCTCAGGTGATGTACTCAGGGCCTCAGGACGCCGGAGTCAGAGCCCCAAGAACTCCAAGGCCCATCCGGTTGCTTAGGCTTCTTTCTAGGAGCCAGGACTCTGGGTTCGGATTTGACCCCCAGCAGTGGGGTAGGGGGTGGTGTCCCTTTTGGACCCTTGCATGCAAACAGCTGACAGGAGGGACTGGCCTGTGGTCCAGCTGAGGAATGGAGCTGGAAACTGAGGCTGACTCCCCGCCCCCCCCCAGAACACAGCCCCTCCCCCTCCTTTCCCAGACCTGAAAACTCCGGACAGGTGGGGAGGGAGGGAGAACAGGGGAAGGGAGTGCAACACTGTCAGGCTCACACAAAAATACTGGGGGTTGAGGCCGGAATCATTCCAGCGGTGGAATTGGCCTGGGTTTAGAGCCAGGCAGACAGCTAGAAATTGTTGTCCCGGATGGAAACGCTTTGATTTAGAGGGTCCGGTGAGAAGAAAACCGCCCTCAACCTAAACAGATCCGAGCCCTTTCTCTACCGAAGCCCGAAATCATGTAGATTTTAAAAAGAAAACAAGCGAACTTATTTTTTTGAATAATGTGACGCTTGACAGCCACATTGGGAGAGCTCCCAGTCCCCGAGCAGGAAGCTGTGAGCTGTGGGCAGCGGCGAAGGGAACTCCGGGGTGCAGGGCGGGGGCCCTGGCCATTGGAGGCGGGAACCAGAGCGCGCTCGAGCCGCGGATTCAGCCGCGGGCGGCCAGAACCCGGGCGGCGGCCGGGGCGCTCGGAGGCGCGGGCGGAAAGCAGCTCCGGGCGGCGCCGGGCCCCCCGCGGTCCTCCGTGCGGGCCGCGGCCGGGCCTCCGTCCCAACCCCCGAGGACTGGGCGTTAGGCGCTGGGGGCCCGGGCCTTGCGTCTGTTGTCTGAGCACGTACTCTGGCCGGCGGCCAGGCGAGGCCAGGCTGGAAGCCCCCTCCCTTCCCCGCCCCGCGGGCCCGGCGAGGCCTTCTTGGGGCGTCCCCTCGACCCCGCTTCACATCCCGCTCCGGGCCCGCCGTGCGTGGGTTTGGGAAAAGGCCCAAAGGCCGGGCTTCTCGGGGACCCCGGACAGAACGAAGCATTCCGAGGCCCGACGCTGAAGTGCTCGGAGGAGCCCCAGAACCGTGGCCGTGCACGGGGCCCTGCAGTCGGGCGAGGAAGGGGCGCCAGCTACGGGCTCCTCCAGGGTGGGAGGCGGCAGCACGGCCCCGGGCTCCAGCGTTACAACCTCGCCCGGGCGCGCTATGCCCCTTAGCCCCGGGCCGAGCCCCTAAGCCGGCCGCCCCGCGGCTGGTAATGCTCCGGAAACCGGGTTGCAAACACCCGCGGGGCGACCGGCAACCCACGCCCTGGCATGGAGGGTGTCGCGGTAGAGAAGCCGAGCAGCCTCCGGTAGTCCCCGCCTCAGCCCTGCGCGCACCCTTCTCGACTTTGGAGCAGTCTGTGGTCAGCCAGTGTGACCTTGCGTCCTCAGACGGCCCACGATTTTCAAGAGGCCACACTCCCCGATAACACGCTTCCTTCCCCCGCAAGGGCCTAGTAATTTGGGGGACGGGAGGGGGAGGAGAGGGCCGGAGGCAGGGAAGGAGTGGGAAGGCCAGAGAACGCTGGACCAATGTGGTGTCTGCACCGCTGCCTTCCAGGGGACCCAGCGCTTTGCTCAGCACCCTCTGGTTTCGTGCGTTTAATCCTACAATATCCTCCCTCACTTTAGAGTTGAGAAATAAATGTTAGAGGTCAGGGCACTTGCTGGAGATCCGACCAGCCAGACTGGCCCAGCGGGGGAGTGGGGGCAGAAGGAAGTGAGATACCCCTGTGTCCCCTGGGGGCTCCAGAAATGTCCTTCCTGGATTTTGGATTTTTCTCAATCTCAGATCCAATTTTTCCATGGACGGGTGGTGGCAGGGTTAGAAGATCCCCTATTAACCCCGTTTAGTTTTCAGAAGATCCCTCTGAGGAGTGTTCTTGTCACCATGTCAGATACCCAAGGCTGCGTTCCAGAAACTGCTGTCCATCTCGGGAGTTCTTATCAAACTCCAGACCCTTTCTCTGGGGCTGGACAGCAGGTACGCAACAGCTGTTTTTTGACTGACTAACTGAGCACCCAGCGAGGAAGGACCACGTTTAGACAGCTTCGGTGGCGGGAGAGCCTGGTAAAGTTTAAACCAGTCAGCCAAGTAGTCAAGTTTACATGCTAAGGTGCGGGTACCCACAAATGGGGGAAAGAGGACTCCTGGCTCCCTTTCTCTTCTGACCCACTGGCTGACCTCCTCCCCCAGGACCTGGCCATCTAGATTCCCAGTAGCAGGGAGTGCCCAGTGGATTTCCCTGCTGACACATGTAGGGCAATTGGGATAGCAAACCTTTTGGTAGGGGAACGCAGGCCAGGTTTGGGGTGCTTCTGGCCATCCGCCATCCGGCTGCGCCCCCCACAGTCATTGGAGGGTGGGCACTCCCAGGATCTGGTGAGGCCACAGATGAGCTTGGAAGAGCTTAGCTCAGTCTCACCTGTCTCTCATCTCTCAAACAAATAAAGCCCTTTGTTAAGCCCAGATATGGGTCTCATGCCCAGCGCCTCACTTTTGGGGGGATATCTATGGCTTTACACGTACCAAGACCGGTTTTTGGTTCTCGTTACAAACCTTACCTTATTTTGTCTCTGCATTCAGCCCAAAGTAGATTTTTATGGGCGGAGTGTAAAGGTCTCACCCACATAGGTTTCTAATACAAGTGCTGACGGCACCTTGCCTGGGCTGAGATGGCACAGGGACCAGATGACTGAGGGGAAACCTGGCTGTGACCGCCGCCACTTCAGGCTAGGTCCAGAAGGGGGATTCGGACCAAAGATTTACCGGCAAAGCAGAGGTGTCAGGACATTATAGGAAAAATTACAGTGATATAAGAGAACAGGTTCTCTTGAAGTATCCAGGTATTTGATTTATATGAAAAATTGTCCTGTGTACTCAGTGCAATTTTGCATGTAAGGCCAGAGCCTTCTTCCACAAGGCTTTTGGGAGAGCTGGGCAGGGCAAGCCTGGTTTGGGTCTGACCCTTCCCAGAGGTACAGACTTCCCCAGGTCACCTGGCTGTGGACACTGCAAGAAAGCCTAATCTGGGAGGCCAAGTTCACTTTTCCCACTGAGCCAGGCAAGGCTAGTGTGATGCAAACCAGGGGAAGGACCCAGGAGTTGGGTAGAGGACAGGGCATGGTGGTCCATTTTTGGAAATCAGGATTCCTGGGTTTTTATTAAATTCTTTTTTCATTCAAGTCCCAGGGTTTTAAAATTTTGGTTCTTTCCATTTCTCCTTAATGGAGTAAACGTTGACCCCACCAAGCCATCCTGCCCAGATGGGGGCCCGGGGAAGACCTGCTGGTGAGAGCCAGCCGTGCCCTACTATGGTCACGGTGGTCATCCTTGGAAGTGAAATTGGGCAGACAGTGATTAACTGGGATTAAGAAGACACCTCTGTTCACATAGTGGTGGCTGAGGGGCTGCGATGGTGTTTGGGGAATCAGGATATGTGGAATTTAGTCACTTCCTTATGGATAAGGATAAGCTCCTAATTCCTACAGTTTAGGAGGAGAAATTAAAGGTCATCCCTTTTTTTGCTGAACAGAGTTTGCAAGGAATGATCTCCAAAACGTCTTGGGGCGGGGGAGAGGTGGGCTGGGCCCCCAGGTCCTCTGGGGCCAGGCGGCTCCTTCGTGCTTGGGGTGGAAGCCTCCAGAAGCCCAGATTCCAGATACCTGCAAAGACAGCAGAGGGAGACCCAGAGTGTCCAAACAGCGCCTTTCCAGGCCACCCACTCGCCGCAGCCCTCTTTGGGGAGTTTTGTGGTCTGGGGAATGGTCCCCAAATTCGCTGAGACTAGTGGAGGTTCCCCATCCCGCCCACCCGTCCTGCTCTGGCTTCGCCACCAGCACTCCCCGGGCGCAGCGGGGCTGGGGCTGGTCTTGCGTGAAGTTCTGGGCGAAAGAGAGGAGAACCAATCGACTTACCTGCAGTGGGACCCACAGCTCACCCCGCAGGGGTCGCAGCCACGGGGCGGGGTGGACGGTGCAGGAGTGGGCCTGGAGCCTGGGGCCACCTTCTCCGCTGGAGGCAATGGCAGGCTGAGGACAGGAATCCCCGGCCTTTTCCACCTCGCTCCTGGGTGGTGGCTCTAACTGGATGGTTGCTGCTGAGGGTTCTCCCACCTGGCACTTAGTACTGAACCCTTGCCTGGCTTTCCTGCTTTCTTCTGAATATGCAGAGAAAGCCTGGGGTTTCTGGGGTCACAGCAGTTGAGTCGGGAACACAGGGGAGGAGGCTTCTCTGAGCAGAGCCACCATTCCGCTGGTGTGCCTCCTGAAACACTTGTGACCTTCAGGGAAGTGGGGGGGGGGGGAGGTGGGGGGTAGTTAAGAACTGGGGAACCCTAATTATGTGGCAGCAGATCCCTTTCAGTTATCCTGGAGTACCTACAAGACTCCCACCGCCTTCGGCCCATCCCCCACCAGGCCTTGGGTGCGTTTGGAGCTCGCTCTCCGGAAGCGGCAGGTAACCCGTTGCGAGGCGCCTGCGAGGGCTGCGGGGTCCCGAGGGGGTTATGTGAGGTTTAAAAACAAAACAAAACTTTTTTTTTTTTTCTTTTTTTTTTTTTTAATGCTAGAAAAGCTGCCTCCTGGCCGGCTAGGGCTTTTCGCCTGGGCCTGTCTTTAGGAAAATGCAGTTGCCAGCGACACAGTGAAGGGAGGGAGTGAGGGAGGGTCCTTGGGGGAAATATTTACAGGTCAAATCGATATCCCCGTTTGGCTTCGAGGATGGCCGATCTCAAAGCAGATTAGATTACTTTATGGCATTTCAAATAAAATGGCAATTTCAGAGCCGTGAGCACGTGGGCGACCCACGGGAGCGATGGGCCCGGCGAGCTCAGCGCGCGCTGGGGGCGCTGGGGGCGCTGGGACCCAAGGCCTCGGCGGGAACATCTCCTCTGGCCTTTTTTTCTCTTTAATCCAGGGCAAAGGGGCGATGGCAAGAACACAGACGGCGGCCTGCGGGGCTCAGGGGACGGCAGGGGCGACGCTCGGAATTCCAGCCAGCCACGGCGCTCTGTGCCGAAGTTCCGCGTGTTCCGCGGGGCGTGGGGGCCTCTCGATCGGCGCTGCGGTTTACCGATTTGCTTTATTCCCCAGGTTTAGGAGACGCGTGGGGACAGCCAAGCCACGCCGGGCCCCTGGACAGCGTAGCCAAGGAGCTGGGATCGCACTTGCTTCAGGTAAAGCCTCCTTTGCCGGGGGAGGGGGGGGGGGGGAGCGCAGCCACCGCCTGAGGCGCTGATCCGCGCCGGGTGGGTCCCCCTTCTGACTCCGCCCTCCCAATCTCCACGTCCTTCCCCAAGGACCCCCGGGTGGATCCCGAGGCCACCATCAGGCTGCAGAAGTCGTCAAGGCTAGAGACAGCTTCTGGACCTCGAGGCAATTGGCTACCTCCCCACCCTCTGTCCATGCATGCTCTTTGGAGGTCGGGACTGGGGTGGACTCAGTCCAGAGTAACCTCCGGTCAGCCCTGACCCCTCATCTCACCGCGTCCCAGCCCTAGTACTCTCCAGCTCACGAGACCTAGGCCTAAGGACGCCCGTGGGCGCGCCGTTCTTTCCAACCTTACTTCCTTTAGCAAACTTTTATGGAGCGCTTGCTCTGTGCCAGACGCTGTGCCAGGCTCTTGAGCCAAAGAAGAAGTGATCTGGGTGCTCTGAGCCAGAGTGCGGCAGTCCTAAAGCCTTTGACAATTGTTTATGTTTGGAGGGGATGCAATAAAAGAGATGTAAAATGGTACCTGTAACAGAATATTAAGTTAGCATTTACTGAGAACTTACTACTGATCAGATTCTGTTTTAAATCTTCTTGAATCTGGGTGCCTCATCATCCACCTAGAGTAGGTTCTATTTTGAGCTCCGTTGTCTCAAAGGAGGAAATTGAGGCACAGAGAGCTTAAGCACCTTGCCTGAGGTCACACAGCAAGTGCTGGAGCGTGGTTCAACCCAAGTCCTCCAGTTCTCGAGAGCTCCAGGTCAGGACCTGGTGCGGCCTCCGGGGTCACCTGGCTCAGGGAGGGACCCCTTGCTTGGTTTGTGGTCAGCAGCATCCCTCAGCTCGGAGCCATTTAGCCCTCCGTCGGTAAACCGCTCGTGGCCTGGGGTTTCCCCCGCAGGGTCTGTGGCTCTGGCCCGCAAGGGGTGCGCACGGCCGACCATTTCCAAGTCCGCGGCTGGCGCTAGGTGGGGACCGCAACGCCTCTTGTCTCCGAATCTTTCAAATGCCCTTTACAGAGCCTCATCAACGGCCCGATTCATTCCCCAAGCCCGTCATTTGTCTCTGCCATCGAGAAATGCTTACCAAGAGCTCTTTTGCATTTCCTCCTTCTAGTTTGTGTTTTCTTTAAAAGAAAAAAAAATGTTGGCGGCAGTACGCAGTGGCTTGGGTCAGCCTGTCAGCCAAGAGCACCGCATTTCGAAAAAAGCGGATCTTTTCAAAAGCCCTTTCCCCAAATGTCTAGTATGATTTTTTTTTTTTTTTTAATGCATGCTCGGGGCACGAGAAGATCCCGGGGAATATTTGAAACCTGAAGCTTTTACAGCATAAAGCAAGCGATGTGGTGGTGGCCAGGCGGGGAAATGGCGCTCTTGGAGTCCTTCCCGCGCCCTGCGCTCACGCCCTTGCTCACTCCCAGCTCCGAGCGCCGCCGCCACCGTATTTCGCTGGCTTGATGCTCCTGCAGGCTAAAAGTGACACTAACATCAGGGACAAGTGAGTGAAAACCTGGAGGGCATAGTCATCACGCCTGGGTTCCTCCACCGTCCATTTCTCTAACTCTGGAATGTTGTGCCGAGGGGCGTGTTTACTGTTAATATACCTTCAAGCGAATCAGGTCATTTGAAGCTATGAAGACATACCCCAAATTTTCCATTAAGGACATTATTTTTTTGGCTACTGCTGGCAACTCTCAGAATTTAATTATGATTTTTGTTTCTTTTTCTCCCGCATGGCTGTCAGATACCGTTTCAATAAATGTATCTCTTTAACGATTTCGGAGTTGAGCAAGGGTGTAAAATGGGCCAAAACGTTTATAACTGTAGAAATTGCTGTATAGTTTATATTTATGAAACGGAATTTAGTTGGGAAAATACTTTATAGCTGAGTTAGACAGGAGAAAGTAAGGCTTAAAATCAAGAAGTTGATTCCAATGTCCGTGTAGGTTAGGGTGTTGATAGTTTAGCTGGCAAAGGATTTTCACAGTAAAACTGTATTTGAGACACAGAATGTAAGAATATCTTTCAAGTTTCACTTCTACTACATTCTTTGTAGGCCCCCCTCCAAAGAGGGGGCAGATTTAGAAAAACCGAAGGTAATCTGGTTTCAATTACATGTTGTAAAAATAGAATTTGTGGCCAGAAATTAATTTGGGATATTTTTTATGGGGGCAGCGTTGTGGGGTGTATGGACCGCTCACCAACTTTATTGCTTTTCTTTGGTTCTGGATCTAAAATATGAATGGGTAAATAAAAATGTAGTTTCCTTTTTCAAAAATAATTTAGCCTTTTCATCCTTGCCACATATAAATATAATCATTACCCTTTTATTTGTCTTAATTAGCTCTTAAAATTTTACTTTATTTTTTTGAGGGCTAGCCAACTTAAGCAATATCATTTAGGTAGTTTTAATTTTTCAGAAATTGATACTTTTTCTCCTCGAATTTTGCAAAAGTTATTTGATCTCTTGCAAATTCTAAGTAGTTAATTCTGTAGACATAGTCTGTTAAAAATAACCGGGTAGTTTATTTTCAGGGGAGTGGTAGTGTTTGGAATTTATTATTCAAATGGTACTTAGGGGGTAACTAGAAAATTGTGGCAAATAAAGTATATGTCCTGGTGGTATAAAGGACTGCCAAATATGACATAAAATGGTCTATATAGTGGTGGGTTTCCCCCTAAGTACCATAGAACTCCGGATTTGCGCTAAGTGCTAAAATAACCCTAAACAATAAAACTACTGCATTTAAACTGAGCACGTTAGGAGTTCTCCAGTGTTTTGCGTGATTTTTGTGATGTGGATGTAAGATTGTTTTTAAAGTTCTTTAAAAGCATTTGAGAGCCCAGCCCCAGGAATTAAACCTTCAGTGTTATAACCTGGAACCCTTTTTAGGGCCCTGGGCTGGTCTTGCATTTGCCAAGTATGTATGGATGATAATAAGGGATACATTCCTCTACCTCAGTGGCAGTACAATTACGAGGTTTCACTCTACTGTGTAACTATCACCTCTTAACCTTGGCACTCTCTTTTACAGACTTTGGATGGATTTGTTTTCGTGGTAGCATCTGATGGCAAAATCATGTATATATCGGAAACAGCTTCTGTGCATTTGGGCTTGTCGCAGGTAGGTATTACCTGGTTTTAGATACAACCAAAATATTAAAGCAAGCGTCGACGGATCTTAACCCAGCCTGTAAATGATTCTGTTCAAGCGTCTGCTTTTGTGTGTGAAAAGATCCAAAATTGCAAAATCATCTTCTTAGGCTATCCCGCAGAGCTTTTCTTCATGTTGCATTTCCCAGTTTTACTTTCTTTTTTCCTTTGGGATTAATGAGCGGTGTATCCGTGCAACGGCCAGCTTTGTTCTGAGATCCTGTCTGATAGCCTGGACTCTGCCTATACAGTAATGGTCTGCTGCTAACAAGAGCTTCACAAAGGGAGATTTTTCAGTGCACGCTCGCCGGGCTGCACGTGGTCTTGTGAGTTGCCATGAAAGCGAGAGGAAAACTGATGTCGGACATGGATTTTCTGCAGACTGTGCTTTGGGGAGAGAGAGAAGGAGTGGGGGGTAGATTTATGAGTGTTCACATGGAATTCAGGGTAATTTTTCCTGAGTTTTTCCAGTTCAGTGGTCGTTTCAGTAAAGCATTTTATATGCTTGTGATAGAAACTCGTAAAACTCAGTTTACTACTGTTTTGCACAGCAAGGTCCTGTTTCCTCTAGAACATTTAAATATTACCGATTTTTCTGGAACTGTCTCCTAAAAAGGGGTTCATCCCGTCAAGGAAAGAGGTGCGCTTGGCTTTATCTATTCCGATCAAGCCAAAGGTTTTGGGGGGGAAATTCAGCTGCTCTCTGGGCTCCTTGGAATGGAGGGAGGGGAGGAGTCCGGTGGTGGCCCTTCACGTTCGCATTTCCGATTTAACAAGCGTGGACTGAGGTTCTAAAATTCACATTTTTAAAAATACATCTAGGGATTAAATGCTTCTTTATATTGTGACTTATCAGAATGCTTTTTTTTTTTTTTTTTCATCACGACTGAAGACACACTAGAATTAATTAGAGACAGGAAATGGGCTCCTGGGAGGCAGACGATTAATCTGTGTTACACCAGCCCCCTCTGTAGTTAAGCCAAAATAAAACACTTCAATTAACAGGGCTGGAGTTTTTTCATGGAAAAACAAAATTCCCAATTTGGGAAACCTGCATCTGGTGTATTCCTTTTCTTTTTCTGCCAACACATTTTTTTAAACTTGCCGTTTGTTTACAACCATCTCTTCTAATGTGGCTATATCCTTATCCATGCCCAAAGGGGTTTCTGTGCCTCTCTTTCTTATATATAGTCCTTTAAAGAGAATCTCATATTAAAATTATTTAGTGTTTCCTTTTCCTTTCCTCCTCTCTTCCTTTACTAAATCAGGTCTCCCAGCTAAGATTTGCTAAGGCTGGGTTCTTACACTTCTATGACTGATGGTGTTAGTACACTAGTAGGAAGGGAAATACTGTTGGGAACATGAAGTCTATTATTTATATGTTTTTCAAGGTTGTTATGCTCTGAATTTCCACGATGCCCTATTTAGAATTATTTAAACCTCTTTAGTTGTAACCAGTCTGGTGTCTAACCCTCGTTCTATCTGTGGCTGAAAGATTTTGAGCAGATTACTTGATTTTTCTATTGTAATTTATCGAACCTTTAGTTAGTCTTATAAAAATGTCACAAAAAAGATAAAGCATCTCACCTCCTTTAAACAGGACTGGACAAAGATAAAACAGGTACAGTCACTATTTTCAGATATTAAATTTAGATCTGAGCTCCCTAGCAGTCAAAGCAAAAAGGGAAATGCCCAGTTATATGTTTTCATTGTCTGGTAGGGCAGGTTCTTAGCCTCTCTGAACCATCACTTAAATAAGAAAATCCTGCCTGATTTTCTCTTTCAGGATTGTGGTAAGAACTATATCAAAGTACCCACTTTATGTGTTTTATAAATAATAGGGAGCTATGCAAAATCCAAGTGTTCCCAGTTTCATTAGAACTGTACTTCCAGTAGCACAAAAGTTGCTTCGGGTAGTGTCCTGTGGTGGGCACATATTGGGGCTGGCTAGTCCCGTGGAATATTCTGGCTCATCAGAAGGCCCTGTGCACGTCCCAGGACTCCAGCTGACTCAGTCAGGCTACTTCTTCTAGCATCCTACAACTCTCTGTCATTTTCCTCTTTTTATTTGGGAAATGAAATTGACCATTTGTGAGCACAATAATTAAGAATGAACAAAATATTGGAGAGGTGACAAGTTGCCTCCTGTTCCTGAGTGAACTCTACAAAAGGAAATCTAAGAAGAATCCCAATTAAAATTACATTTCCTTTTGGTCATAATGCAGCAATAAAACCTGGTGTCCTCATTTTGAAAGAGGAGGGAGTTCTACGCTCCCGTCATTTTTCAGTTTTTCAAGAATGTCATAGAGATGCCTTTTGTCTGTATGTTGCCGGCCAGGAAGAAGTGTCAGTTTAAAAAAAGATAAACCAAACTGACTGTGTAGAGCGACTGATCCCCCCCCCCCCCCCCAACCCAGTCTCTTGGCGGGACTGTCTCACTATCAGTCTCCAGCTACAAAAACACTTTAGTGCAGACACGAGTCCTCGTTTGTGTCTGGGGAGTGTTCCACACTGAACTGTTTAAATAAGCAACAGCAAACCTTTCCTTCCAATCTGCCTCCTGCTCACGATTAACTCTGCAGAAGGAAATCTAGGCAGAATCATGGTGTGTATTTTTTCTGTCTTCTTTACTTAAATAGTAAAATGAAGTATTAAATAGGATGTCAAGAACTTCTCCCCTTAAAAAATTTTTTATACCTTTTAAATTATTTTTTATTAGTAGTAAGAAGTCAGGCAAATATGTCAAACATGAAAACTTTATTAAAATAGGCTTAAGGATTTTTTTTTAAATCCTCAGAGATGAAAGTGTTAAGAAAATTCTATCCAGTAGTCCCAGTAACCCTTTAAACAGATTTTCTGATGGAGAACGATAATACTAATACTTATATTTACATAGTGTCCGTCTGTGTTCCAAGAATTTTCAATTACTCTTAGTGACATTATCTCATTAAGTGACAATATCTTTCCCATTAATTCAGGGTTAAACTCTACGTTAGCAGCTCCTGGGGAACCTAAGCTCTTAGGTTTCTCATAACTGTGTGATAATTCACAACAAAGCAATTAAAAAAAAAAATCTGCACTACCTAAATAACTATCTGAATCATCTATTTGAGAGTATAAAAATCATTCTTTGTGTTGTAAGTCCGTCCTAATTCTCAAGGCCTTATATTGAACTTTCTTTTTTTAAGATTTTATTTATTTATTTGACAGACCAATCACAAGTAGGCAGAGAGACAGGCAGAGAGATTGGCGGGGATGGGAGCAGGCTCCCTGCGGAGCAGAGAGCCCGATGAGGGGCTCGATCCCAGGACCCTGGGACCATGACCTGAGCTGAAGGCAGAGGCTTTTTAACCCCTGAGCCAGCCAGGCGCTTGTTTTATTGAACTTTTTAAAAACAAGTGTGGGAGTAACAAATCTGGCAGTGTTTATTATTTTTGCTTTTAAATGAGTAATCATGGTGATCCTCGCTGTCAGACTTCAGGACCAAAGAGTGAGAGAGAGAACCACAAAATACAAGTTGTGTCCTCAGCTCACAGTCCGAGTGTGGGGAAACAGAGTCAGACTACAGGCTTGAAAATTCTCCCTGGTCTATGTGTCCACAATGATACATAATAATTCATGTAGCCAGATTTAGATCTGTTTGGAAGAGGTAGAGTTGCGGAAGCACTTTTTACCCACGCAAGCTTATTAGGTGGTTAGTTCCATGGGTTTTGGTTGATGTAATTAACTTACTTATATTGGAAGAAGGGGGAAAAAAAACCCCTGTATACCCTCTGTGTATTTCCGTGGACTCTTGGAAGCATCCCTGTGTTGAAATTTCTTCACCAGAGTCACGTATGTTACATAGCATCTAGATAACTAATGTAAATTTTCAAATAACTGTAGATATGTGTGAAATGGCCGTTTATGAGATATGTGAAGGAAAATATAATATTGGAGATTGTGGCCGGAACTACAGCCGTAAAAATAGCCATGGTATTGTTTGGGGCCATAAGACCTAATCCTTTCACTTTTGAAATAAAGAGAAAGGACAACGTTTTATGTTTGTTGACATAATTTGAACTCTGAAGTCCAAACCATCTTTTTTTTTTTGATGCTTACCATAGTCAGCAAAACATCCAAAGCAGAGTAATGTGTGTTTCCAGAGTACTGGGTGACTTTCCCCTTCCAACCCAAAATATATCCATTTAGTGCAGTATTTATCATATGTAGTTTTCTTGGCAGGAAGGAAAGCTATTCAGCAAAGCATAAAAACGTTCTTAGTAGGAAAGCAATTCATTTTGTAGTTAGCAGGGTCTTACAAATACTAAACTATCACATTGAGGTTCTGTTTTAATAAGGTTGATGTATGAGACCCGGGGAGTTTTATAGCGACAACCATAATTTTTTTTTTTTTTTGGTGAGGTAGTCACATTTCTTCCAACCATTCAAAAGCAGGAATAGATATGTAAATACAGGAAACACCATGTCAACCATAATTTTGAGTCAAGGTCAGCCCTGTTTTATCATTCCAAAATTTGTTCTTTAAAAACATTTCCGTTATGTGAAGACCATTTTACTTCCTGGGCAGGCTTGGAGTTTATAATTGAAGCAAGGATTCAGAAAATCAAGCCTCTTAAATCATGGACCTTCTCTGTCCTCATTCTCCAAATGCATGCGGTGAGAATGGGGTCTTTGAGGACAGATGAAGCTACTTTGGGATTTAAACGCGAATCGAATCCTTGTAAGGACAGTTGCAAATGTTCTTGCGAGTACATAAATATACTTTCTCTGAAGAGACGTGGGGTACTTTTCTCTGATGAAGAACTTGGAGCAAACCAGAATGCTCTTTTTTTTCCCCTAAAAACGTGGGTAAGGGAGAAATGATAGGCCTGCACACAAAAAATTTTCTCATTATTTTTTTATTTTAAAAATAAGCCATTGAAATTGTGAATCAATTTTTTTAAAAACTCCTTTATTGATTAGCCTCTGTCACTCCCCACATGACAGAGTTTCACAAGGAATTTCTGTCACTGGCTTCAGGAAAAGAGGACATGGTCCTGTCCCGAAGGGCTGACTTAGCACTTGCTGGTTTATCGAAATTTTCTAAGGATGAAATGATTTGAAAGACGGCGATGTAGTTCTTAATCCTTACTGTGTTTGATGAACTCATGTAATAACTTTGGTCATTGGCAAATCCCCTTTAGGGTCAAGTGGGGAGGTAGGGAGGCTCTCTGTATCACATGATTCTCTCCGTTCCTCTGTAGGCATAACATTGGCAAGAGACATCCCATGAATAATGCAGAAAACAGAACTGCCAAAGCCGTTTCAGGGACAAGATTACTTAGCAGGCCAGAAACATAATTTGTTGTGAATAAAATGGTAACTCCTATGTCTTAACAAATGACAAAACCTGGCTCAGAGGACTGGGGTAAATTCCGTCACCTCTCCATGGCCGCTCAGTCCCAGGGAAGGAGCTGGTGGCCCTGATGCTAATTTGGAACAGTGGCTCCCAGGAGAGGTTGGGCCTCACATTGTCCGGCTGCGGTTGTCCTGCTGCGTGAGGTAGCTGGGTCAGAGCTGCACCCTGACAGGAGATCGTGTTGTCTCCACTCTGACGGAGACCAGGGAGCCTCCCAACAAAACACACGGCACGACGCACTTAAAAATAACAAGGGGGTGCTTGGGGACAAGACTGCCTTTGCTCTTTTAGCTTGCCCTCTCCCTGTGAGGCAGAGCTAAGAAAGGAGTCGGACCTGCCCATGGCTCCCTGCCCACCCCCCCCAGGGCAGTTTCTCACGCTCTCAGTTTCCATCCCCCTGGGCCGTGGGGATCCTTCAGGCCGTGGTGGAAGAGAGATCCCTGCCCTGGGCTCCCGCTGCCTCACTCTTCTTGTCTGCGGCATTGCATCTCTAAGACAGGGCCCACCCACCACTGCTCAGAAGGCCCTTCTGATGGACTTAGTCTCTGGAACATTCTCTGGCACTGCCCATCTTGGAATGATGGGCCAGGGCATCCTGGCCATCGCATGACATCTAACATCCCCTATCGTGGCACTTATGTTTGGGAGAACAATAGGAAAGTTCTCAAACTTCAGCACTGAATCGCCAGGAATCTCTGTGGAATGGTCGTCATGCTGGTGTTGTCCTAGAGAACCCCGTCCCTGCAAAGCAGGGTCCTGTCCCACACGCACGTGGGCTCAAGGCCTGCCGTCGTGTCCTCTGCAGGGTGTGTACCTGAAGTAGGTGGTGTCCAAGGGCTGGGGTCACGACCCCTGGAAATAACCACCATGTCACTTGGCTGTCTGGAGCAGGCCCAAAGTCCCCACAGGTCACACAGCTGCCCTGCCGCACCCGTGGGCGGGAGCCATTGGATGACCAGCCATCCCAGAGTCAGAGGGCTGGGACATGTTTCTGGCAACGTGAAAGAGGCCTGGCGGTGCCTGAGGGGCGCAGCTTGGAGCTGATGGAGAAAGGGCCCTTGTCGGAAGGCGAGGTCTCCTCAAGGGCAGTGGAGACCCCGCGGGTCGCACCTGCTCAGTCTCAGAGAGGACGCGGCTCGCGCAGGGACCACAGTCTGGACTTGGCAGCTGGTGTCCCGGCCGGCCAGGCCCCTCTGGCTCCCCCCGGGCCCTGGCTCCGGTCTGTTGTAAGCTGCCTCTTGTGTAAAGGACACTGCCCGGGGCCGTGGTGGGGGCGGGGGGGTGTCACCCACCTCGATGGCACACCTTTCCATCCTTCCCGTCCCAGTTCCTCCTGCTCAGGACCGTCCCCACGTGGTGGATGGTTCAGAGCGCAGCTCGATAAAAGACCCATGTTTTCTGCATGTGGAGAGGGTGTGGGCTGTGAGCAGAGGTCGGAGCTCTGACGCTGGATGTGTCTCCCTAATGCACACCTTCCCCTCCCCGACCTGCGCGGCCCCGGGAGGATTTCTGACCCCTCCCTTCCCTCTGTGGCAGGTGGAGCTCACCGGCAACAGCATCTATGAATACATCCATCCTTCCGACCACGACGAGATGACAGCCGTCCTAGCAGCCCACCAGCCCCTTCACCATCACCTGCTCCAAGGTATTTCCTCCAGACGCAAAGAAACCAGAATGAAAACCATACCACGCTCTTCAGCGTGACTCGAGGGTTTGCTTCCCGTGCTGCCAGGGGGAAACGTGACTGGGGCTGCCCCGCTGGGCCTCTCCAGCACACACGCAGCGTGGGGGGTTTGCTTTCATGTCTCTGTCCTTTGAAGCAACACTATTGATCCCATGTCTCGTGCCAGAGGCCAGGACAGGCGCTGGTGGGAGGTAAAGTGAAGCCATCAAGATGTGCTCTTGGTTCAGAATTCCAGGAACGCACGTCTGTCCCTGGGCTTCCTGACCAGAGGGTCCCTGGTAGAACTCAGGGGGTCTGTGAAACGGCGCGGGGAGAATTACATCTTTATTCTGTCTGGTTGGAATGTAGCATTTCCTTTGCTTACGGATTATGAGCAGTATGCCATCTCTCTCACTCTGCCGGTGGCTTCGCCAACGAGTCACACACATTTTTCATTTCACTTCATGGTTTTCCCAGGTGTTTAAACTTATCACTTAATGCTCATCACGTCTTCAAAATTCCAGGAGTTACGAGGCCGGCTGCTGGCTATTGTTATTTAATGTGTGAATAAAGCAGCACATTTATAACAAAATCACCACTTGTTTTATTACCAAAAATACTTTGGTAACTGTTTTAATACAGTTGAGTAGGTTCCATTTGTGATCTCCTATACTTTTATCTTCTGCATTTAAAAACATTATTCTGGGGGCGCCTGGGCGGTTCAGTCGGTTAACCCTTTGCCTTCGGCTCAGGTCATGATCCCAGGGTCCTAGGATCGAGCCCAGCATCGGGCTCCCTGCTCTGCGGGAAGCCTGCTTCTCCCTCTCCTACTCCCCCTGCTTGTGTTCCCTTTCACTCTCTCTCTCTCTCTCAAATAAATAAATAAATATCACAATTAAGCCGAGAGGCAGGCAGAGAGAGAGGAAGGGAAGCAGGCTCTCTGCTGATGCGGGGCTCGATCCCAGGACGCTGGGATCATGACCCGAGCCAAAGGCAGAGGCTTTAACCCACTGAACCACCCAGGTGCCCCTAAAAAATCTTTTTTTAAAACGTTTTATTTATTTGACACAGAGATAGAGATCACAAGCAGGCAGAGCATCAGGCAGAGGGAGAGGGAGAAGCAGACTCCCCGCTAAGCGGAGAGTCCGATGTGGGGCTGGATCCCAGGACCCTCAGATCATGACCTGCGCCGAAGGCAGACGCTTAACTGACTGAGCCACCCAGTTGCCCCTAAATTTAAAAATCTTTAAAAAAAAAAAAAAGTTACTCTGGTTAGGAACCTAACCAAAGTAACTTTTGTGCCATGGCACGAATGAGTTAAGAAGCTCCTGTCCAGATGGAGGCAGGTCTACCTCCCTGGCCTGACACCACGTGGGGACACGATCCCCCACCTGACGGTCCCATTACTGAACACGGATGGATTGGGGTCCAACCGCCATAAGCGCGCGTAAGGACATAATGTGTGATTGTTCGGGGGAGGATGTGGAGCACATTGTTACACAGATGACTCCCTAAGTTACAGCCGCCGTGCATGCTAGGAAAACGACCTTGTTCTGGGCTGCTGGCCTTTCAACTCCCTCTCTCTGACAAGCCAGTGACACCAGCCAGCATGGCGCTCGGTGGGTCTCTTGTCTGCTGTGGACTATGGCATCCCAGCTGGGCCAAAATTCCCCACAGGAAAGAATGCAAAAGCAGAGACCTCAAGCGTGGGGTGGGGTGGCCCACAGGTGAAAACGGCCTCGTCCTGGGAGGGGCTGTTCTAAGGTTAGAAGGAGGGACTGCAGAAGAGCGTGCTCGGCTTGAAAATCACTGCGGGTACAGCTCTGTGGCTCCCGTGTTCTCAGCCCCAGACGTAGTCACTGGGCGTCTTTTCCTTACCAAGGAGAGAGATTTCTGTGCTGGTTTCTGAAATGAGGTGGGGGCTTCCTTGTAGCTATGGTCCATAACTCTCTCTCTCTCTCTCTTTTTTAAAGATTTATTTTATTTTATTTTATTTTATTTATTATTTATATTATATATAAATATAAGTATTTATTTATTTTTATTTTATTTCAAAATTTATTTATTTATTTATTTGAGAGAGAAAAAGAGAGCAAGAGCATGTGCTGGGGGGTGTGCAGAGGGAGAGGGATAAGTAGACGCCCCACTGAGCAGTGAGCCTGATGTGGGGCTCAATCCGGGGGCTTGATCCCAGGACCCTGGGACCATGACCTGAGCAGAAGGCAGACATTTAACCAACTGAACCATCCAGGCACCCCACTATGGTCTGTAACTCTTAAGTCCTTGCAAACAGTCTGGCCACCTCAGTGCACACAGATAAGCTTGGAAGAAGTAATTGCTAGCAAAATGAGGGCTGGCCAGGAATAGAGTACCTGAGTCTCATTCTTTCACTACGGGGTTGTTTAACGCTGGAAGAGGCTGCAGGACTCTTAGAGAATTCCTAAAAACATTCTGTTGTTATTGTTCTAGAAAGTTCCACAGTGTGTTAGTACGCAGGAATGGAATTTCTCCCACGAACTCTGGTTTCATGTCAGCCTTCCATGTCATAGCTATAAATTGTTTATAAAATGACAGCAAACGGTATCTTGGAAATACCACAAGACCCTTCCAATCCCAGTCCCTGTGGGGTTTATGTCTGAGGTGTAGCAACCACACAAGAGAAGCACGACGCTCCAGGAGAGATGGGGATGCCACCCGACTATGCAAGGTCTGAGGTTCACGGACACTGGGACTGGTCCCCGGCTTCTTGTCCACAGAGCTGGTTTTCTGCCTCTGAGCTCCCCCCCGCTGCTTCCTGGTTGTTGTGCTGTTGGCTTTTTCCATACTGGATGTTTCATTACTGGGTGAAGGTGTTTAGCCCCGAGTGTCCACACCTCAGTGCATAGCTGGAAATGGTGCAGACAGGCAGACGTGTTCCCGAAAAGCCTTTATGCCTCACAGACCCTGGCCCGCTGCAGAGGAATTGTGGATAAATGTGGCTGCCCCTCCAATGGGGGGCGGGGTGGGGGGACAAGGAGCCTCACGGGCCATTCCCTTGCTCCCCCTGGGTAGGGGCAGGGGGCACTGCCTCCACTCCTAATGGTAACCTTTCTTTAAAAATTAATTTATTAACTGCCACCAAGTAGCTATTCATTAGGAGTGGACTGACCTCACCCTTACCCAGGGGCGTGGACGCATCATTCCGGAGAATGGGTGTCTGCTCACTGAAGCATAGGGTGTTTCCTTAGGGAACTCACTTGTATTTGCAATAGTGAGGTTAGAGATGGGTGGGTGAGGCCTTCGGGCCAGCCAGGGAAAGACTGAATGGGGAGGGTCAGAGCCGTCAAGAAAGGAGGGGTGGTCAGACTGGGGCTATAGATGAGGGCAAAAGCTTTGATCTGGCCGACCGAGTGGGTCTTTTGGGTTCTTTTCCCCATTCCCTGGCAATCCCGGGCAGGATGGGTGCCCATGGGCACAGCTGGCAGGAGGCGCCCTGTGGCTGCCTCCCTCTGCCGGAGAGAGGGCTGTGCCTGTGAGCCCTAACTCAGCATCCTCATCCCTGAGGAAGTCAGATGCCTCTGGGCCTTCCTGGCCAACTCAGACATCCTCCCCAGGACTGGCCAAGGCAGTTCATTTGGCACCAGGCCTCCGCACACCTGCCCGGAGGGGACCACGGACGTGCGAGCAGGGCTGGGCCCGCTGCACTTAGAGTTCTCAACGTCGGCTCTGGGCTGGTGTCTCCCGAGTTCCCACCATGGCCACGTTTCCGGCTGCCTACCTCTAGAGCACGTAGAAGCCACACCGGGACAGGGCCGGTCTCCCCAACCCAGCCGGGGCCCAGCCGCAGGCGGAAGTCCCTGGGTCAGGAGCTGGGCATTCTGGGTTGGGGCCTCTGGCTGCCTGGTCTTGTCCTGAGGGTTGACTGAGGTCATGGGGACAAAATTGGGGCAAGCATCACCGGACAGTTGGCCCATCTAATGCCACTCCTGCTTTCAGAGTATGAGATAGAGAGGTCGTTCTTCCTGCGGATGAAGTGTGTCTTGGCGAAAAGAAACGCGGGCCTGACATGCAGTGGATACAAGGTACGAGGAGCCTGGCGTGGCGGGAGGGAAGCGGGAGTCGGCGGTGGGTCTTCACGGCTTTAAGGGTTGCTTCCCTCGCAAGAGCATCTGCAGACAGCACGCACCGGGACCCAGACATCTCGCCCTGCCCCAGGCAGAACTTTCTAGGGAGGCTGCCCGCCCCAGCTCCTGCAGCAGGTACAAGAGCTGGTGTCCCGCAAGGATATTCCAGGAGGACTGGATTTCATCGCACGAGACCAGGAATAAGTGTGGGCAAGGGTAGAACTTTCCTTTCCTGCAGTTTCCTCTTTGCTCGGGTCAGTGCCCCTGGAGCCTCCGCCCTCTAGTTACTGAGAACCCGTGTGGCGGGGTTGCAGTGAATATGCAGAGAACAGAGACGGTGCTCCTGCCCTGGAGCCTTTGACCAAACCCTGTGATGGCTGTGAGGTGCCTGACTAATGGCAGAACCTGTTCTGAGGGCCAAAGAGCTTTGGTCAGCAGACTCTCATCTCGTTAATTACCAGTCATTGCGGCCCGCGGAGGGGAGTCTTCCTGGCCCCACTTTATGATCATCAGGGACGCAAGCAGAGAAGGGACGAGACCGGCAGAAGGCCCTTGCGCTAAGGGGCAGAGCTCCTCCTGGCTGCCTTTCTTCGCCAGACCTGGCCCCCTGCTCTGGCTCGCTCCAGAACCCAGGAGTCGGGCCCCTGACGAGTCCAGGGGTGGCGTGGTGCCTCCGTACCCAAGTCAGCCTCTCCCGGGTGGACAGGCAGGTTGGGGGACGTCAGGGCTGAGCATCGCCTTCCGAGCTTCTGAGTCCTCTCTGGAGCCTGAAGTGACTATTTCTCCCACCTGTGTCCTCTCTTTCTGGAATGCCCCTCCCACCCTCCTCCCTACCACAGCAGCTGCCGCCCCTTCAGCTTCTCCTCAGCAACCCCCCCCCCTTTGAACCCCACACTGAGCTCTTTCCTTTGACTTTACCTCGCTCTGTTTTATGGTTTGGGGACACATTTCTTATTTGCTGACCCAGACTCGAAGCCTATTTTGACCAGGGGTGGAGAACCCCCGGCGCTGTCCTCTACCCAACAGACTTGGGTCTTGAGTTATGTCTGCCACTTTTTAGCTGTCTAATCTTAAGCAAAACAGATCACCTACCTTGTCCTTAGTTTCCTCATCAGTAAGATGTGACAGTGGACTGGACGGATTTTAAGATTTGTTGGGGCTCTAAAGAGTGAACGCATCCAGAAGTCCCGGAGGAACGTTTTAGAAAAGAGAATTTAAGATTTTAGCTGTTCGTTGCTGCTGTCACGGTGATCGGGATCCTTTCAAGATTTTACTGACTCTTAACTCATACAAATGCTGGCAACAGTGAGGCTGAAGGTTGCACCAGTGTTTCTGTCAGCCATTTGAAACCCTCTACGTTCTCTCCTGCATGGTTTTTGGCTATAACAATCAGAGGTTGCCATATAGCCATTCCGGCTTAGTGCTCATTACAAGGGGATAGAATCTTGAGTTACAAATAAACAAAACAAAATAAAAATACGTTAAAGGAAGACCCTTGATTCTACTGAAAGAATTCTTCATTTACTGGTGGAATTGTGTAGTTGTCGAGTGATGTAAGTGTCAAGTTAACTTGTCAAATCGAGTCGCACGGGGAGGCAATGAGCATCGTGGAGCCAACGGTCAGCTTCCCATGGTGCTTTCGTTGTGCCTCTGATAGTGATTTGGTGATGAGTTAATTATGGATAAATGCATTACGATTGGAGTCTTACCTTGTGGAGTTACTTGAGCAGAGTCAATTAGGTGAGACAGCCCTTACATTCCATCATGGTAGTTTCCTGAGAAAGAAGCATGTTGGCCCGACTGCTCAGTAGAGGCTGGGCGGGGCACTGTCCAGCACGCTCGAGAAGGCAGGCAGGCCCCAAGCCAGGAGGAGTGGGTGTCAGTCTGACCCCTGGGCTGCCGGCAGCTGACTCTGCCCTCTGCTTTCCCCAGGTCATCCACTGCAGTGGCTACTTGAAGATCAGGCAGTATATGCTGGACATGTCCCTGTACGACTCTTGCTACCAGATCGTGGGGCTGGTGGCCGTGGGCCAGTCGCTGCCGCCCAGCGCCGTCACAGAGATCAAGCTGCACAGTAACATGTTCATGTTCAGGGCCAGCCTCGACCTGAAGCTGATCTTCCTGGATTCCAGGTGAGTTTGGCACCTGCTGTTCCTGCAGAGTTCTGGAAGACCCCAACGGTGGAAACTGCCCCGAGAGCTACCCCGTTAAGCCAAAATGTAATGAGGAATAAGTCATACTAAGAATGCAAGTGAGAGAGGTGCCTGGGTGGCTTGGTCAGTTGAGTGTCTGCCTTTGGCTCAGGTCATGATCCCAGGGTCCGGGGATCGAGCCCCGCATTGGGCTGCCCGCTCAGTGGGGAGCCTGCTTCTCCCTCCCCCTTTGCTGCTCCCCCTACTCGTGCTCTTTTTCTCTCTCAAGAATGTGAGTTAGAAAGCAATTTAGTGGAAACAGGTCATGAGTTGAAAGACCTGCTATCAGCCGTAGGCCTCAGGGCATAGCCGCTTCTCCAGGTATCAGGTTTTATATTATTTTATATTATTCACTTCTCCCTTCATCATCTCACTGGAGTAGGAACTGGAAATACGTGTTGTGGACACAAGTTTTTGAAGGCCCACGAGGTCGGGATTGTCTTGTATCTCCATGAAGTAGGTAGGGCCTTACGATCGAAAGAACGTAGTAGTGTGGGTGGTGGGGAGGGGGGCTGCCCACGCAGGCTGGTGGGAGGCCGTCCGAGCTGTGGCGGCCACCAGAGCTGAGGCTGCGAGCAGGCAGGCAGCCTTCCCTGGGGAAAGCTGTGGCCGCGACCTCAGCGGGGGCCCCCAGCTGGCCCTGACCTGGGAGGGCAACCCCAGCGGGCGGGGAGGGTCAAGATGCAGTGGCTCCAGACCCGGCTCTCTCAACCGTCCTTTCCCTTCTTACTTGAGGATGCCTTCCAGTCGGAAGGTCTGATCCCTGAGAGAGAAGGGAGCGTGAACGAGGCAGAAGAACTGATTTGTGTTCGCTGGGCCCACGGCAGCCTGCAGGGGGGAGGGGGTTGCTGGAGCAGCCCAGCCGTCCCCCAGGGCAGCCCACCGGCTTCACACGCCTGGAGGCCTCAGGCCTGGGGGGCTTCTCTGGGCTTCCCTTTTCTCGTCTGTGAAACAAGTCAGCCCTGCCCTGCCCACTGGGGTACCCACAGGCTGTTTAGGGCAAGTGAAATCTGAACCCAGACAGGAAGCATTTGTAAAAGTAGAAAGCCTGATGGGCCTGCAAGGTGAGTCACGCTGCCGCCTCGCAGTCCCCTAGAGGAGGACTCGATGTTCAGAGACCCTACTTCTGCTTTTTGGTGTGTGTGGCTAAGCTTTCTGGGAGAGAGGAGATAGATACATCTATATGTAAATACACACACACACACACACACACACACACACACACATATATAGTTGTTAAGATTTGTAGATTTCTTCCCCATCTTTTTAACTGTGGTAAAATATACATGCCATAAAATTGGTCCTTTTAACCAGTTATGGGAGAAAACCACACATATTTGGTTAGGGCTGCGAAGAGAAGACACCAGTTAGCTTAGTTCGTCGCTAGCACACCTCAGAACCTCAGAACCCTGCAAAGGTAGAGAAGTGACAAGGGATGACATGACAGACTTGGACTTTGTGCTCCCAGGAGCTCCAAGCAGAGTACGCATAACTCTTTGGGGGAAGGAGGCCTTTGGGGAGGCAGATGCTGACAAATGCTGTTGCCTGCAGGGAAGACAGGCACCTGCCTGGAGGGGCCTAGGGTGGGTGGGCTGCCTGGCGTGTGGCAGAAGTGACAGCAGGCAGTGGTGGGAAGGGGTTCTTTCTGGATTCAGGAGGCACTTTTCAAAGTGAACTGAAAAGAGTTCCAGTCTTCCAAGTTCATTATTTTAGCCACTTGGGGGAGGTTCTCCCTTGTTATGTCTGTCTCCTCCTAGTTTTCCTTTGAGGGTTCCAGGAAAAGCCTCTGAGGCTCAGTGAATTCTCTAGAAGACGAAAGAGGGAGGTCTCCCCGGAGAAGAGACTTCACATCTTCTCAAATGGTTCAGTGCATGCAGCTTTGAAACAAGAAGGACAAACGGAGGGCTTTGCGGAAGAGGGCACACAACATGAGCTGACAGGCCACACTGCTCGGGGAGGGAGCCTCAGGCATGGGCTTTCTTGAATGCCAGCATCCTTCCACCTCAGTGTGAGGGCCAGACCCCTGAGGTGAGTAGGAAAGAAAGACTGTGAACTTGCAGAAGACATCCTGTCTCTGCAGAAGTCCCCTGGTTCTCCCAGCTAAGTACCAGGAAGCTTCTAGCAAAGCTTCTGAACTCCAGTCATCTAAGAGATGCTAAAGAGAGAGATGAGCTGGAGAATTCTTCAGTCCACTGTGGTCTCTGGTCCATTGTAGCTCGGCTCTGAGAGGTCTCTGGGCTGGGGGACAGAGGGGCTGGCCCAGGACCCAGAGGTCAGCAGAATGGCCCGGCGGGGTGGGAGATGTCAGCTCCTACATCCAAACCCCAGAAGCCACTGTGTGGGCTTGGCTTGAAGCCCAGCAGCCCTAGAGTCACAGGGGCCTGGGGGGTGGCCCCTGGGCCCCCCACCCAGTGACTCCCAGACACAACTGAACTCAGCATAACCTGAAATTTGGTTCATAGGGGTTTTGTGGTATTTCACTTTGAAACTGTAGCTGGTGCTTTTGCTAAGGATGGGTGAACCCAGCCATGTTTGGGGTTTGGCAAATCCCTCTGACAGGTCTTCAGACACTGGAGGTTTGGAAAAAACCAGGAGGGCACGCTGCCAGACCCTTCTCTTTCCCTTTAATTTTTAAAACCAGCGTGCACTTTGATGAGAAACTTAATACATGTGTTTCTGATTCATTTACACGTTCGAGGCCATTGTTCTGTAACTTTGCTTCCAAAGGGTCTGGGAAGCCTCTTTCATCCCCACACCGTAGAGATGCCTGGTTTTCTTTCTGGGGGGATGCCAGGTCTCAGTTTTCCTGCCACACAGTTCGACTCCAGTGGGGCCTGAAGTTCTAGGTGGCCCTTAGACACATCCCCCGAGCCCTGAAAGTCTGTGGCAAGTTCCCTTTTCCACCTACCTCCAGCCTCATCTCCTTCCCACCCTGGAGGAACACCATGGAAATGTGTACACCAAATAGTGAGTAATTCCAGGGAAATATGAGGCTCCCGGAGATTTACAACCCGAAGCCCGCACAGAACTCAACAGAAAGGGGAGCAGGTTACAGAACGAAAGTGAGGTCAAGTTTCCCCGTTTCATTTCTAGCCAACATTTCAGACAGAAATCAGCAGGACCTCCAGTCCTGGCCCAGCCTCAGGCCCCACCTCTGCCCCCCAGAACCGCCTCCCTTCCCTTAAAATCCTTCTTGTCCTCCTCTTTCATTTGTTCTTGAATATCTACCACCAAGACGTTTGGGCCATCTCCTCCAAGGGCACAGTTCCCCGCTCAGTTGCCCAGGGCCTGAGGAACAACACCGTTGCCGCCTGCCCCTTTCACCTCCGGAGGGAGTGATCCGAAGGCCAGTGATGATGTGGGCTTGGACCTTGAGAGCTGCTTTTCTTCACAGAGCTGTTGTGGGGCCTCTTGAAGAGAATCTTCATTCCTGGGGTTTGATGAGAACAGAGAGGTGATAATGGCAGGAAAGCCCGGGGACATGCTGCCCTTTCGTCAGCAGACTGAAGGTTTACCTTGCAGTCATGCTATTTGTGGGGGCTGTTCTACCGTTTTCTGGGGGCTGCACCACCATGCTCCACTCATAGGAGGGGTCATTGGCTCCAGCTAGTCTGAATAAGCCACCGCCCAACCAGAGCGTCCTGAGACCACGGCATCCGGTGAGACATCAGGGCTCACACACTCCGTGTGAGGTTTCCGGATGTGGAAACCTCCTAGGTGGCCGTCAGTGGGTGAACAGACAAACCTAATGTGATATCTACGTGCGATAGAACATTACCCGACCATGAAAACGAACCACATCTATCACACGCCACAGCATGGGCAAACCCTGAAAACATGATACCAGGTGAAAGAAGCCAGACAAAAGGACGTATGCCACATCATTTCACCCCTCTGCGATACCTGCTTTTTAAAATTTTTATTTATTTGTTTGTCAGAGAGAGAGTGATCGCACAAGCAGGGGGAGTGGCAGTCAGAGGCAGAGGAAGAAGCAGGCTTCCCGCTGAGCAAGGAGCCCAATGTGGGGGACTCAATCCCAGGACCCCAGGATCATGACCTGAGCCAAAGGCAGCCGCTTAACCGACTGAGCCACCCAGGTGCCCCACTTGTAAGATATCTAGAATAGAAAGATTCATAGAGACAGAGGGAGAGTGAAGGTTACCTGGGTGCAGTGGGGAGTTCTGGAGCTGGAAAGGGTGCTGGTCCGACAAGATTGTGGATGTGGTTATTGCACTAAATGTACACTTAAAAATGGTTAAAATGGCAAAGGTTTCCTACTGTGCATATTTTACCATAATAAAAAAACAAAGGTTCCCATTGGACTGTCACCCAAAAGCCCCAGGAGAGTGGGTCTTTCTCCCACTATCAGCATCAAAGTTCAGGTGTAAGCGCCCCCAGAGAAGCTTCACGCCGAAAAAGGAAAACATGTAAAGCCATCAAATGTTCTTCTAGCCGGTGGTTTCAGAAGACCATTCCCGCTCACAAACACTGCTACATCCTGCACAGGGCTAGAGTTCAAAGACTGTCTTCTTGTAAAAAAAAGATCACTCAGTTTCCAAAACCAACATCAGCCCCCCTCCCCTGAGCCTTTTAGCACTTGACTCGTTGGCCAGACCAGTATTAGTTTAAACGAAAGGCGATCTGCAGAGCCGCGTAACCCACGGAGCCACTTTCCCCCTCCCCCCTCCCAGGGTGACCGAGCTGACCGGGTATGAGCCGCAGGACCTGATCGAGAAGACTCTCTACCATCACGTGCACGGCTGTGACGTCTTCCACCTCCGCTACGCGCACCACCTCCGTGAGTACCGCTCACTCGAGCCGCCGCCGGGCTGTGGGCGGGGCTCGCCGGGGCTTGGGCAGAGCGGGGAGGAGGCCCTTGTCGGGTACCATGGTCACCAGCTGTGCGCACGTGAATTTTAAAAGTCCTGCGCACTCCATCCACCCCTCCATTAAGCACAGTTACTGGTCTGTTCTCAGCCGTCCAAGCTCACCTTCCGGTGATGTGGCGGGGGTGGGATGGTGCGGAAGCTCCTGGATTGGAGATGCGGGATTTACAACCTGAATGTCTCTATGACATCTGGACACCGGCTGCAAATGAGGGCAACCAGCAAAAGAACCAGCACATACAGAGTCCTTACTATTGTCGGGCACTGGTTTAAGTGGTTAAATATGTTGCCAGCCCGGTGAGGGAGCTTCTCCTGTTCATAGCTTTCTTTTACTGCTGAGGAGGAGCTGAGGTTCAGAGAGGTTCTGCCACTTGCCCAGGGTCACACAGTGAGAGGCAGCAGGCGGTCTCTGATCGCTGTCCACCACCTGGTTGGCAAGCTCAGGGGAGACCCCAGGTTCCCAGCATGGGAGAAGTCAGCATGGAAAGAGGGAATAATCAGCATTCAATTCGCCAAAGCAGACAGTTGGATGAACATCTGCATGGCATGGGGGTGGGCCTCAAGTCACTGCAATGTTTAAAGAAGTGACACTTTTCTTCCGGAATCCAACTTGAGGCAGTAAAGAATTGGCATGGAGCAGGATACCTCATCTTCTCACAGTCCAGCCTTCTGTGCCAATGGCCAGCTCAGGGGTGCTTGGTAAGGGGGTGGAGAAGGTTGGAGGAGCCGGATCTTCTCCTGCCCCCATTCTCGCTTTGCTTTGTGTTGATGAGGAGGCGTTCGAGGACAAGTGGCTGGTGTCAGCTGAGGGTGGATGGCAGGTCAAGGACTGTTCGCTCTGGCCACATCGTCTGCCTGCCCAGTCATCTCTCATCCCAGTGGGCATGGCAGTCACTAGGGTGTCGCTAGGCAGACTCACACAGCTTCTTCCTGCTCCCTTTTGATTCACAACAGCAAGGAGAGGTCGCCGTGCATGGACAGACTCAGAGTTGTGAGCCGCCTTTGTATTTCTTGCGTTTCAATAACCAAATCGTGATACAAACATCCCTGTCGTTCTTGAAAGCAGCTTGGTCAGGAAGCAGCTGCTGACCATTTGGACGGGATCTATAGGTTGGCCTCGCTCCTACAGGGGCTGGTACAGGGGTAGGGAGTGTCAATTACAGAATAGTTATTGGGGAGATTTGCTTGGCAGAGAGTAAGCTGAGAGTATGTGCTCTAGAGTCACAAGAGTGGTCGGGAGATGAAGAGGCATCTGCTTTGAGGGTGTGGAGCAACAGCATCACCACGGAACAATCTAGAAGGGAAGAGAGGCGTGAGGGTCCTCATCTCCACACCACCTGGGGAATACCCTGGGAAGGACATTCCCAGTCACCACCACTGCAGGTGGGGAAGGCAGGCAGCTGCTCTGAAAGCCTCCACCCCCACAGGTCCCCAGCCCCCTTCTAAGGAGGCAGGAGCTCGTCAGGACCCCTGATACCCAGCAAGCCCTGATATCCCCTCAAATTACCTGCAGGAAGAGTTGCTCCTCAAAGTGGGGGCTGTACTGGAGGACATTAGGCTTCTAAGCCCGGAGAATGAAAACTTATGGAATTAAAAGTCTTCATTTTAAATCTCATTTTTTAAAAAAGATTTTATTTATTTATTTGACAGACAGAGATCACAAGTAGCAGAGAGGCAGGCAGAGAGAGAGGAGGAAGCAGGCTCCCTGCTGAGCAGAGAGCCCAATGCGGGGCTTGATCCCAGGACCTTAGACCATACCTGAGCCAAAGGCAGAGGCTTTAACCCACTGAACCACCCAGGCGCCCTCATTTCTTTTTTTTTTTTTTTTTTAAGATTTTATTTATTTGAGAGAGAGAGAGAGAGAGAGAGAGAATGCACAGCAAGGGGAGCACAGGCAGATGGAGAAGCACGCTTCCCACTGAGCAAAGAGCCTGACGTGGGGCTTGATCCCAGAACCTGGGATCATGACCTGAGCCAAAGGCAGACGCTTAACTGACTGAGCCACCCCGGCGTCCCTTAAATCTCATTTCTTATCTCTGTGCTTCCTGGCTCATAGAGGGGAGCAGGGATTTTTTTTTTTTTTCCAGGGGAAATAAATATAATTTGTGCTTTGGAAATGTAATGAAAGCCACAGTGATGATCAGCATGAGGCTCTTGTGACCCCGACACAGTCTGGATGCTTTGCATGTGTCCATTCTGATCTTTCGTCATTGAGGGGAGCTGGGCGGCCTTTATGCCCATTGCCCAGCAGAGCAGATGAGCCCCAGGGGTGGAGGCCTGTGGCCGGACAGCAGCTGAGTCAGACAGGACTGGGGTCCAGGCTTGTTTGGCTCTCAAGCCTTAAGCGGTTTCCGCCACAAGGTGGCTCTTAGACGTGGAGACATGGGCCCGTCTTTGCTGCATCAGGAATCCCAATCTTACCAAACTCACCCGGCTTATGAAGGGACTTTATTTATTTGAGAGGTCCTCGGCAGTTCGTATGACAAATTCACCTTATCCCACTTGGAATTTGGTATTTGTAGATATCTCGACAAGGGAGCCCTGAAAGGGAACATATTCACAGGCTTCCAGGAGACACAGAGAAAAGACAGAAGCATTTAGAAACCAGAGGGAGCATGGTGGTTTTTTAATTTTCTCCAAATGGGCTAGAATTGGTAAATCAAAGAAAATAAAAAATAGCAATACTGACAATGATTGCCACTGTGCAGTGACCTTCGCGACAGTGGAGAAACCACCACGGGGACAGGAGGTAGAGAGCATATCCCAGCCAGGCTGCGGGGAGATGGGGCGTGGCCTGGGGATCCGCCATGAGCCCCATGTCTGTCTCAGACTCCCTTCCCCAGCTTTTCCTGACATAAACTAGAGCACCTTCAACAGTGAGAAATAGCAGAGGCTCTTACCACAAATAGGGGCGGGAATTAGTCTTCCAGAGCTCACACCTTGGCTCTAGGATTGGAACATTCTTTGGATATCCCCTTCAGGAAAGCCATTAATTTCGCCTTCAAAGCTGGGACTCTCGGACGAAGAAAGGGGACGTATTCAACATGCAGAGCGTGGTTTTTGGAAGCTGGGTCTTTGTGGGTGTGGAGCTGGGGCGGTTTTGAAATCTCTGTGTTGTGAGGTAGCTGGGGCTCTGAGTCTCCTTCCCACGCACAGAACTGGGGCCAGAGGGGCCAACTCTGGGAGCCGACCCTGAGCCTAGAGTTCAAGGACAGCAGTCTATTTGGACAGTGGCCAAAACATGGTCAAGGGAGAGAGAAGTAAGTCACGGAGGGGAAGGAGTCTTAAGAGGGACTTGTCTGTCTGGGACTCAGTCATGGCGTCAAGGCAGGGGGGCTGAGGCATTTATGTTCCTGTTTCTGCCGCTCTCGGGGCTGTTAACCCCCCAGCTCCCCCACATCTGTCAGCGTGGGCTCTGCCAGAGAAAGGCCTCAGGGAGGAGATGGGGCCGTCAGAAGTTGCTGGGTGCGCTCCCTGGTGAGGGATGCGATGAGGCATCTGTCAGAGCAAAGGTCCAAAGGGCTATGTCTCGTCAGCCTACCCCCCGCCCCCCCGCGTTGGTCTCTAGGCTTCGAGAAGGTGTTCTCCATCCAGCCCTCCCTCCACAAGCTGCTCCTCACCTCCCAGCCCAGGTGGTCATCTTGTCCTCGCAGGCACTGGTCACCTCTCTCTGAGGGGCCCTGTCACCCCCACAGCCCAGGGGCCCAGTTGGTCAGTTTGAGTGTTGTCCACACCCAGACTCCTGCCCCGTGGGAGCTGGGGGAAGCCAAGCCTCACCCCACTCTTTGCAGTTCTGTTTTCACCCCTCGTATGGTGTCATCTGCTATCTCCTCTCCTCCAGGAGGATGTGTGCGGCTCCTTCCAGCCCTGCCTGCTTTCGTCTCACGCTGTTCGGACCCTTACGGGGACTGTATTGGTCTGCTTGGGCCGCCATGACAAAACACCCCAGGCTTAAATCACAGAAATGTGTTTCCTCACAGTTCTGGAAGCTTGAAACTGAGATCAAGGTGTTGGCAGAGCTGGGTTCTCCGGAGGCCTCTGTCCTTGTCTTGTAGATGAGCGTCTTGTTCCTGTGGCCTCACGTGATCGTCCCTCTGTGTATCTGCGTCCTCATCTCTTTTAATTATAAGAACACTGGCCATACTGGATGAGGGTCCCCCCCCCCGCCATTACTTCATTTTATTTCTGTTACTTCTTTAAAGCTCCTATCTCTAAATACAGCGACATTCTGAGGTACTGTGGGATGGGGCTTCAACATATGAATCTGGGTAGAACACAGTTCAGCCCATGACGGGGACTTTCTCTCAGAGCTCTGTGTCCTTCCCCAAGTAGTAGACCTAGCTGGACAGGCCGGCTTCAGGGGCGCGGGTGAGAAGTCTGAGAAGGCAGGATTCATCATTTGGAAACGTGACTTTTCAGTCCTGTCCCGTGGTGCTTCAGTAACCGATGGCAGAGCTCTGGGCCAGGCACCAGCCTCCTGCCCTCCAGGCTTCACCTAGATCCCGGATCCACAAGGGGCCATGCCAACCTAGGACTCAAGTCCTTCATTCTCATCACAGCTGGAGCTGGCTTGGTGTTTGCCCCAGGAGGGCAGGCACACCACTTCCTTTCTGCCATGACAGAAGGAGGCCAGGGATGGCCAGGACTATGGTGACCCTCAGAACTCCAAGGCCTTGGGGGGCGCTGGCCTCCTCTTCCAGGGGAACACACAGACACATCTGTCTTCATAGTGGATGAGGTCACCGAGCACAGGAAACATCTGCCAGCACCCAGGGAAGTCACTGTCCAATTTTCCAAGGCCAGATTTTCTCCACACTGGCGTCCCAAACCCAGGAATCCCGGGAGATGGGGGCGAAGGCCTCTGCCAGCAGCAGGGTTAGACATAAGGCCGTGGTGGCTCTGGAGGAGCACAGTCAGCCAAATGGTTTTCACACATTGTTCAAAATATTATCTTAACCCAGAGCAGGGACCCACAGGGTCCAAAGAAAGCACAGCCCCTAAAGAAAGAGAATTCAACACCTTCCAGAAAGTTAGTTTCCTGAGGAGAAGCAGAACACGGGTTTCGTGAGATCAGAAAGACAGGGCTGGCATGGCCCTGGCACCTCGGCCTCTGTGTCCTTGTGGACCTGGGCCTTCCCTGCCAGTCAGACTGGGCCAGCACTTTCCCCTGAAGCTTCTGCAAGGACAAACAAACCCAGATCCTCTAGGGAATGTATTTGACCCACCCCACCCCCCAAGCCTTCTCCTGACCACCATCCCGAGGTGGCTCTGCTGAATGTGGGCCCCAGCACAGGCCTGACAATCATGCGGCCTCAGGCCAATACACAGCTTGGGAAGGGACTGACATCTACGAACCCGATGATTTCTGTTGAGGGATACTGGACAGATTTCTTGTGGACACAGTAGTTCGGAAGAACTAGGATATCCACAAAGCTATTTGTACAAGATGGGCAGAGAATGTTCCCCTAGCTCTCTAGTTAGGCCCCTCTCCACAGTGGGCCCAGATCACAGAGAACACAGGCCATGTCCTATTGTTAAGACATTTCAATATCCCAGAAAGGCTTCAAAGTCTGAATGTGTGGTCTACAGAGTTCAAGAAATAACTGTTATAACAATATGATAGGACAGCTGGTAGACACCCATAGAGAACGTACCTTAAATGGCACACAGCCCAAATGCTTATGGGGCCAGCCCGGTGACCTGTATGAATGGGCAGCTAGAGGGCAGTAGGGAGTGGCAGAGCCTGTGGCTAACACCTGACCGGCCAAAGGCACCCAGAGTAACAACAGCACTGGGCCACCAGCAGAGCCCACCCATGAGCTTATGTGGTACATGGGACACCAGTTTGCCTAACTCTATGGAACAGGGGACAGAGGTCTTCAAATGAAAGATAAAGTTGAAAGGAGTTTCTAATCTACTGTGACCATTGCATTTTAAGTGACACTAGCCTCTGCTGCTAGCCTTGCTTGTGTCTGGACTGGGAATGGATGACTACGTTTAATTCATACTCAGATCCTTTTTTAGATCCTATCCTCCAAGCAGAGTCTGGAGGTGGAGGTGTCTTGGTCCTGCAGGTGACGGTGTGCGGAGCCTGTGCGTGAAGGGGGAACCACGAGCGATGGAGCAGTACAGAATTCTAGAAAGTGCAGCATGATCCACGTGTCGTCCTGATCCCTGGAAGCAGTTTGGAACATCTAGACATGTAGACTGTACCTTCGGGATACAGATGGGTCAGGCTCAGCCCAGCTTCGGTGGTCGATGCCACAATGTGGCTCTTGGGGACATTCTTCCTGAAGGTGCTTCCGTGTCGTCCTACCCATCCTACCCTCAGCGTGGAGCAGGGTATTGTGTGGGGAACGTGCACGCCCCCTTCATGGGGCTTTCTTGAGTCTCACCGACCACTCCCCCGAGGCAGAGCCAGCCCAGAGGATAAGAGCAGGAGAAGCACGGGGATCGCACTCACCCGTTTTCCCATGGAGGGTGTTATCCTGGCGGGGGCTGAACACGACGGAAATGCACTCATGCACAGTTCTGGGGACCAGAAGTCCGAAGTGAATGTGTTGGCAGGCTGGGCTCCCTTTGGGGCCTCGAGGGAGGATCCTTCCTGCTTCTTTCAACATCTGCTGCTGCGGGTCCATCCCTCCAGTCTCTGCCTTGGCTGCTTATGTCTTCTCCGCCGGCGTATGTCTTCTCCTCTTCTGTCTTAGAGGGGCATTTGTGTCGAGGTAAAGCCCACGCCATTCCAGAACAATGTCGTCTTGAGATCTTTAACGATGACACCTGCAGAGACCCTTTTCCCAAATATGGTCACATTTGTAGGTTCCTTGGGTCAGAAGGCAGAACATATCTTTTGGGGGAACACTAGTCAATCAAGACAGGCATTTTTGGTGTCCTCTTCAGCTCTTCATATTCAAAACCAAATAGAAATTGTGCTCCAGGCCAAGCCTTACTGTCCTCTCAGAGGCCGAGAGGCCTAGTTGTGCCTTCACGAGGAATTCCAGAGGAACCGGGCAGGCCACCTACTTTTCTGGATAGCAAATTCACGGAACCAGAATCTCCACCCCAAAGTGGCCTCAGAAAATCACGACCACTGGCCTCCATGCCAGCATGGGCCACCCTGATTTCGGAAACATCTTGGACCATGATGTTGGGGATATTATGTTTTGGAAGCTCCAGAGCCAAGACCTCTGCCCCCAGAGCTCACAGCTTAGGGGAGTCTCCAGCCTGGCCCTGTCCCTCACCTCCAGGCAGGGCCTTAGCTCATAGCCCTCCACCTCGGGATCCCTTCAGGCAGCCAATTAAGAATGACGGACTGGAGGGGGAGCTAGAGCAAACCAAGGAATGTTGTGACTAAGCATCTAGGATTTCAACTTGGATTGATACGTGGACTATCACCATGGGTCATAGAGAAGAACAAAAAAACTCAGTGTCTATGTTTGTTTGGTCTCCGTGTCTAAGCCCCATCCCAGCAGAGGCAGGGAGGGTCAGAAATAAAATCTTGGCAACTTCTCCCATCGGAATCCTAGTATGAAATATTTGGGATAAACTGGCTTTATTGTATCTGGCTTAGATGATTACGGATAGGTTTTAGGAATGTTGTAAGAAGTAAGGGAAGTATAGGGGTGCCTGGGTGGCTCATTTGGTTAAGTGTCCGGCTCTTGATTTCAGCCCAGGTCCCAATCTCAGGGTTGTGGGATTGAGCCCCACACTGGGCTCCACGCTCAGCATGGAGTCCGCTTGGGATTCTCTCTCCTTCTCCCTCTGCCCCTTCCTGCTGCACATGCGCACTTGCTCTTTCTCGAAGGGGGGGAAAAAAAGAAAAGAAAGAAGGAAAGTATGAAGTACAAGGTAGGAAAAAGGAAAAGCATACAGTCTTATTGCCGGGGGCGCTATGGATACCACTAGGAACAGACTTCAAAGTTGAGAAGCCTCATAAGCATTTCTGTTGAGGAAGGAATGGCCACTTGGGAAATCCACATGTGGGACCCTTGTTGGATCTTACCGCATCTCTTTTGGGGCCAAAGGCAAATTGGTTGAATCTTCCTTAACCTTCCACCTCTCCTTTCACATATAGCTACAGAGAACCTTCTGGAGGCTGCAGCCTTCTCCTCCCACAGTGGTCACTTGGAGGAAAGGGAGTCAGGACACCCACCCTGGGGTCCAAGCTGTGCCCTCAAGATTTGTTGGCCCCACTTTCCAGGGATGCCTGGCTCCCACAGTGGCATTCATGCAATGCATGCAAACCTGAGCTGGAAATAGAAACCATGGATTTTGCTGTTAAAAAAGCAAACTCCAGGGCCACCTGGGTGGCTCAGTGGGTTGAGCCTCTGCCTTCAGCTCAGGTCATGATCTCAGGGTCCTGGGATCGAGTCCCACATCGGGCTCTCTGCTAGGCAGGGAGCCTGCTTCCTCCCTTCTCTCTCTCTCTCTACTTGGGATCTCTCTCTGTCAAAATAAATTAAAAAAAAAAAATCCTAAAAAAAAAAAAAAAAAGCAAACCCCAGGGGCACCTGGGTGGCTCAGCAGGTTAAGCCTCTGCCTTCAGCTCAGGTCATGATCTCAGGGTCCTGGGTTCAAGCCCCACATCGGGCTCTCTGCTCAGCGGGGCCCCTGCTTCCCCCTCTCTCACTGCCTGCCTCTCTGCCTACTTGTGATCTCTCTCTCTCTGTCAAATAAATAAATAAAATCTTAAAAAAAAAAAAAAAAGCAAACCCCAAGAGGAGAAGCATTAGAAAGATAGCTCTTTGCTGCTACCTCTGTCTGTATTTTTCAGCATGGAATCTCACTCCTGTCAAGGGAGCCCACACAGGTGCACATGCCAAGCCTGGGAAGAAGAGAGCTCGTGTCTGCCCTGTCCCAGAGAGTCCTGCCCCTCGTCTGGGTGGGATGGCGGTCCTGGGGCTAAGTAGGGAGCCTGTGGCCTGATTCGTGCTACATTTCCACTTCCCAACTCCCACACAAATGACTTAATCATGGGAAAAATAAGTGTTCACTTTCATTAAAAAATGAATACCTCCTTATTGTTGGAAATGTAGACTATCAAGAAAAGCTGAGAAGAAAATGAAACTTACTTGTAATTTGACCAGTAGATAATGAGAGTTAATATGTATCAAATCCTTGCTGTGGGTCTTTGCCACTGTTCTAAAGCTTCAAACAGATTATCTATCCTCCCAGCAGCCGGGTAAGGTAGGGAGTATGATTATCCTCTTGTTCTAAATGGGAAACCGAGCCACGGGGGGTTAGTAACTTGTCCAACATCACACAGTTAACTGGGGTGTATGTGTGTGTGTGCATGTGTGTGCACTTTTTCCTACAGGTACTCTATGCCCTTCTGAATCTTGTCTTTTTTTTTTAACGAGACATAATTGACATGTAACATTATATATGTTTCAGGTGTACAACATAATGATTTGACATCTGTATGTGCTGCTACATGACCACAATGAGTCTAGTTAACATCCATTACAGTATATAGTTATAATTTTTTTTCTTATCTTGAGAGCTTGTAAGATCTACTCCCTTAACAACTTTCCATACATAATACAGTGTTATTAACTAAAGTCCCCATGCTAGACAGGACATACCCAGACTTATTTACTTTATGTTTTTAGAGATTTTATTTATTTGAGAGAGAGATCAAGAGCACTAGTGGGGAGAGAGGCAGAGGGAGAAGCAGACTCTCTCCTGCACACGGAGCCCGACTCCAGGTTTGATCCCAGGACTCTGAGATCATGACCTGAGCTGAAGTCGGATGCTTAACTGACTGAGCCACCCAGGCGTCCCTCCAAGACTGAAATAAATATTTCATAACTGGAAGTTTGTACCTCTTAACCCCTTTCACCCATTTCACTCGCCTGCTACCCCTCACCTTGGCAACCATCAACCACTGGTCTGTTCTCTGCATCTATGAACTATTTTTTTTTTTTTTTTTTTAGATTGCACATGTAAGTGCAGTGACATGGTATTTGTCTTGGACTTATCTTACTGAGCATAATACCTTTCAGGTCCACCCATGTTGTCCCGAATGGCAGGATTTCCTTCTTTTTTTAGTGTGTGTACATATATACACCACAATTTCTTTATCTGTTCATCCACAGATGGACACTTAGGGTGCTTTCGTTTTTTGTCTTCTGTAAATAACGCTGCAATGAACATGCAGGCACAAATGTCTTTTCAAGTTAGTATCTGTTTCCTTCAGAGAAATACCCAGAAGTGGAATTTCTGGATCAGATGGTAGCTCTGTCTTAAATTTTCTGAGGAATCTCCTTACTGTTTTCCATAGAGGCTGCACCAATTTACATTCCTACTGATAGGGCATAGGGGTTCCCTTTTCCCTACATCCTTGCCAACACTTGTCAAATCTTGTCTTTTTGATAGTAGTCATTCTAACAGGTGCGGGGTGATGTCTCCTGTGATTCTGATCTGCATTTCCCTGACAATTAGTGATGTGATGAACTTTCTCGTGTACCTGTTGCCCACCTGTATGTCTTTGGGAAAATGTCAATTCAGACCCCCTGCCCAGTTTTCAGTTGGGCTGTTTTATTTATTTATTTTTGCTACTGAGTTGTGTGAGTTCTTTGTATATATTAGATATTGACCCTTTATCACATATATGATTTGCAAATATTTTCTCCCATTTGGTAGGTTGTTGATGGTTTCCTTTGCTGTGCAGAAGCTTTTCATTACGATGTAATGCCCCTTTTTATTTTTGCTTTTCATCTTTTAGGGAATTTTGGGGGGTTCCATACAAATTTTAGGGTTGTTTGTTCTGTTTTTTCCAAGGATGACACTGGAATTTTGATAGGGATTGCATTAAGTCTGTAGATTGCTCTGGGTGGTATGGGCATTTTATATGAATTCTTCCACTCCATGAACATGGGATACCTTTGCATTAATTTCTGTCTCCTTCAGTTTCTTTCATTAATGTCTGTAGCTTTTAGGGTCTTTCATCTCCTCAGTTAAGTTTATTCTTAGGTATTTTATTCTGTTTGATGTAATTTGTAAATGGGATTTTTTTCTTAATTTCTCTTTCTAACAGTTCATTATTAATGTATAGAAACTCAACAGATTTTTGTATATTGATTTTATATCCTGAAGCTCTACTCAATTCATTTATTAGTTGTAAGAGTTTTTTGTTGGAGTCTTTAGGGTCTTCTGTATATGCTGTATCATCTGCAAATAGTGACAATTTTACTTCTTCCTTTTCAGCTGGGTTGCCATTTATTTCTTCTTTTTCTTACCTAAGTGCTTGGCTAGCACTTCTGATTCTGTTGAATAAAAGTGGTGAGAGTGTTCCCCTGTTGAGTGTGGTGTTAGCTGTGAGCTTGTCATGAATGGCTTTTATTATGTACAGTGGGCATTTATATCCCCACTTTGTTGGGAGGGTTTTTTTTTTTAATCATAAATGGGTGTTGAATTTTGTCAAATGCTTTTTATGCATCTATTTTTATCCTTCACCTAGTTAGTGCGGTGTATCCTACCGATTGATTTGCAGATATTGAACCATCCTTGCATCCTGGACGTAAATCCCATTTGATCTTGGTGTGTGATCCTTTTAATGTATCGTTGAATTCAGTTTGTTAATATTTTGTTGAGGATTTTTGCACCTATGTTCATCAGAGATATTGGCTGTAATTTCCCATTTTTTGTGGTACCCTTGTCTGGTTTTGGTATCAGGGATATGCTGGCCTCATAGATATGTCTGAAAGTGTTCCCTCCTCCTCTGATTTTCCAAAGAGTTTGAAAAGGATTGATATTAACTCTCCTTTAAGCATTCGGTGAATTCACCAGTGAAGTCATCTGATCCTGGACTTTTGTTTGTTGGGAGGTTTGGATCACTGATTCAGTCTCCTTAATAGTAATCATTCCTGTTCAGAATTTCTGTTTCTTCATCATTAGTCTTCATAGATTGTATGTTTCTAGCAGATTATCCATTTCTTCTAAGTTGTTCAATATGTGGGCATGTAATTGTTCACAGCAGTCTCATATGATTTTCTTATTTCTGTGGTCTTGAATGTCTTATTTTCACTTATCATAATACCATACACATTCCCCATAATATTACAAAATTCATATTAATCAGTATTCCAATAGCTGCATAGTACTCCAAAATTTATTTACCATCTTCCCTAATTCTTAGGCAGTCAGGTCTCCTCCTCCCTTTTTCCCCAGAATTATAAACAGAACTGCTTATAACAGGATCAATTATTAGAAGTGAAGTCATTGTGTCAGTGGATATGAGCCATCAAACTGCTTCCCAGATGGACTGTACTAATCCATGCTTCTCTCAATGCATGACAGTGCCTCCCATCATACATTAGCTGACATCACGCATTGTCAGTTCATTATTTTCTTTGAGATACAATCCACATAGTATGAAACTCACCATTTTAACCATTTTCGGAGGTTTTCCGTATATTTACAATGTCATGCAACTGTCACACTGAACTCTTTACTGAGTTCTAGAACATTTCCTTCATTCCAGGAAGAACCCTGGTACCCATCAGCAGTCAGTCCTGGTGCTCCTCAACCCCCAGTTCTGTCAACCACTAAGCTGCTTTTGGTCTCTACAGATGTGCCTATTGTGGACATTTCACATAAATGGAACCATACAATATTTGTTTCTTTTTAAATGTCTGCTAATTTAATGAATGTTATCTAGCTTTGAACTAAGCAAATACATTGAACATTTGTTTCTCATTTATCTTTATTCTTTGGTGAATTGTTTTTTCAGGTCCTTTTCTCATATTACTTTTAGGGTCTTAATGTTTTCATTGATCCATGTGAACTCTTTATGTATTAAGGCTTGTAGCTCTTTGACTATCAGATTTGCAGTATTTTTTCTTCTGCACCAGAATACTTTACAGCAGGTGTTAAAATGGATGCTAAAGAGGCACCCTTAATATGAAAAGCCACAAAAGGCAGTGGAGAACCCCAGGAGTGTTTGGGCAGATGGTGAGGAGGCTCTGCCTAGTGGCACAAGACGAGGGCTAAATTTCTGTGTCTGTGAGCCCCCAGGAGGTCCCTTCAGTGCCAACTAGTGCAAGCACAGAATTTGGCCACCTCCCCAAATCCCTGTTCAGATGGCTGCTAGTTAGGGCCCTAGGGCCAGCCCTGCTTTGAGAAGCAGGAATGCTCTATAGCCATGACCTGGGCATCAAGGGATGCATTTTAGATTTGTGCTGGCCTCCCCCTCCCTGGAGAAAGCTAACTGGGACTTTCTTCTCTCCACTGCCCACCCAGAGCTTCTGGCACTTTCCTTCCCCTCCAGCCTGTGCTCTCCAGGCCCTGAGAGAAATGAGTACAGAGACTTTGGATGGGAGTGTGGCTTAGCAGTCTGGAGTTTGCGCCCATGCGTGGAAGATGGGCCTATAGGCCCAGTGTTAAGAAACTAGCCAAGCAGAGTTCTTTCCTACATATGCAACATAGGAAATTAACAGGCCCGAGGAAAAGTGGGGCTGATGGGAAGAAAATATAAAAGGCATCAGAACAGTAGTCTCTCTGTGAATACACACATGTTCTGGAGAGTAGCAAATACCAACAACAATTTGACACTTGGTTGAATGTACTTATTACTTTGTTTAAATAACTACACCACCCCTCCCCCTGGTGCCTATTAAGGGTTTTGGGGATTAAGGGTTTGGGGGATTATAACATAATCATGGCGTTTGGGAAACCGAAATGCAGAACCAATTTTATCGCTCTGCCAAGTGTAAATGTTGTATGGGGACTAATTGTTTTTCCCAATGAAATCAGTGACTATTACATTTGATGGGGGAGGGGAGTGCTACTGAGACCCCTGGAAGCCATAGGTAAAAATCTTGCCTGCGTGTGTGTGTGCATGTGCGTGTGCATGTGTGTGTACATGTGTGCGAGTGTGTGCATCCAAGCATGCACCTTCCTGTGGAGAAAGCCCATTCCTTTGTCAAATTCTCGGAAGCGTCCTTGACCCCGAAAAGCTCCAGAACCGGGACTGTGGGTTATTCGTGGGGGGTGATGTCCCCGAAGCTGGGGCCTGCTAACCGCCCCTCGGGACTCATGTCATCTTGTGCTTGCAGTGCTGGTGAAGGGCCAGGTCACCACCAAGTACTACCGGCTGCTGTCCAAGCTGGGCGGCTGGGTGTGGGTACAGAGCTACGCCACCGTTGTGCACAACAGCCGCTCGTCCCGGCCGCACTGCATCGTGAGTGTCAATTATGTCCTCACGTAAGTCAGACGTATTTGTTTCCTTGCTCTCTCCTCCTCCCGTCCCTCATCAGTTCGCTCCCACAAGCACCATCGCTCCCTCTCTCTCTCTCTTTCCAAAACTGTTCATTTGTCTCCTGTTTTGTTTTTATTTGAACAATCTGTTCATTTGGGAAGGGCCAAACTATTTCTGTACTCAGCACGGAGAGCCAGGCGCTGGGCATTGGGTGAACGCTGGAAAGGGAGCCCTGCCCCAGGCATAGCTGAAGATCAGACCACAGAGACCAGCTGTGGGGGGGGGGCAGGGGCAGGGGGCAGGTGCCCTTGCCCTCCATCTTGCACAGAACGTATAGGCGATGTACCTCCAGGACCAGGAATATGAATTTATGCTCTTTGTGCCCACAAATGTCGGGGTCATCTTGCGTGCTCCTGCCATGTGGGACAGGAGATATCTCACATCTTTTCCTGTCTTTCTAGACAGCCCATTGCAGATAATGATGAGCGTTTGGCCCCTTTAAAAATCCCTGAAGGTCAAGTTCAGTTGCATATACTTTTATTTTTTTAAGATTTTATTTATTTATTTAACAGACAGAGATCACAAGTTGGTAGAGAGGCAGGCAGAGAGAGAGAGGAGGAAGCAGGCTCCCTGCTGAGCAGAGAGCCCAATGCAGGGCTCGATCCCTGGACCCTGGGATCATGACCTGAACCGAAGGGAGAGGCTTTAACCCACTGAGCCATCCAGGTGCCCCATCAGTTGCATATACTTTCAAGACCATTAGGCACAGCAGGACATGGGTCTCCCTGGGACCATACATTACTGTGGACCCACCATGGCTACTGTATGTGAAATCACCCGTACCCAGCTCTGGCCCTGAACTTGATGTCCAGGCTGTCCCCCAGCCCTACCCGGAACAAGGTCCTCAAGTGTGCTCTAGAGCAGGAAGGATTTAGGCTCTCAGATCTTTCATAGAATGACCAGGTCGCTGGTTTCTTGATTTTGTTTTTGATTTTTTAGAACTAGAGGTGAGTTTAACAAAACTGTAGGGAGGAAAGCATTTTGGTCCCTTCATGATTCTTCCTAAGCAGCCAAGTGTGGGCTGGTACTCTGGGTAGCTTCCTCACCCCTCCAACCACGAACATGACATTGCCGAGTTAGCTCTTCAGGGCACAAACTGGCGCCTGTTGTGGAAATGGGCGAGGCTGACAGTCAGGCTCCTGGACCCTTGGTGGTCCCCCACCCACGCCTTCCCTGGGTGCTAACTGAATGACAAGCAGTGCTTCTGCCCTTTCCTTCTGCGCTGACACACTTCCTCATGGCCCACCGTGTCACTGGGAAACGTGTTTGGGAGCTACAGGATGGAAGAGCGCTAAAGTGACACCCTCCCACCCCGCTATTCCTGCCACATAACACTGACCTCACAGCATTGCCCAAGCCTTCAGGGGGGCTTTTCTCACGAGGGTGGGCTGCTCTCTGCTCAAATCCTGTCCCACCCAACCTCAGTGATCCGCTGTGCTGGAGGTCCGGGAACGCACTCGTTCAGGAGCTGGGGCCAGGGAAGCCGCCCTTCCCCCGCAGCCCGCTGGACAGGACTTGTCCTGCTCTTGCTTCTCAGGGAGATCGAATACAAGGAACTGCAGCTGTCCCTGGACCAGGTGTCCACGTCCAAGTGCCAGGACTCCTGGAGGACTGCCTTGTCTACCTCACAAGAAACTAGGAAATTAGCTAAACCCAAAAACACGAAGATGAAGACAAAGCTGAGAACAAACCCTTACCCCCCACAGGTAACCCCGGGGGGAACTGCTGGGGCTGGGTGCAGCAGGCACCCGGCCGGGGGTGGGTGAGGGTGCTCAGGACCACCAGCCCGTCCAAGAACGCCGAGCCTCTGACCGCAGAGCGGGTCTCCCGGCCCAGAAGTTTCCCTGTGGAGTGTGGGCAAGTCCCCTGGGGATGTCCCCAGCACTTGGCAGAGACGCAGCCTAGAGGCACGTGAAACTAACATCTGGGAGGGCTCATGAGGTCTAGGAAAAAAAGACTAAATTAGGAAGGCACATCAGCTTGCTGGGTTCCATGTTAAGGTGGCTTAGCGCATTGTGTTTCCACAGCATTTATTTTTTAATGAGAACCTTCCTTTTTTTTTTTTTTTTAAAGATTTTATTTATTTATTTATTTGACAGAGAGCGAGCGAGAGAGGGAACACAAGCAGGGGGAGCAGTAGAGGGAGAAGCAGGCTACCACTGGACAGGGAGCCCGATGGAGGGCTTGATCCCAGCACCTTGGGATCATGACCTGAGCTGAAGGCAGTTGCTTAACGACTGAGTTACCCAGGCTCTCCTTTTTTTTTTTTTTTTCAAGTGTAGTTTGTAACCTCTAGTAGAAAGTGTGTGTGGGGGGGGCATGTGGTCAGCTTGGGCTCGGGAGACCTCCTCCCACACAGGGACTGGGTCACTATGTACTGTTGGCTGTGCACCTGTCCCCAATGGGGCCTCCCTGCTGTGGCCGCGCCCAGGGATGCAACTAAGTCCTAGAGGGTGGGGTCTGGTGAGGCCGGAGGGGTCTCTCACCGGCCCCTTCATCCGTCTTCCTTCCCATGCAGCAATACAGCTCATTCCAAATGGACAAACTGGAATGCAGCCAGCTGGGAAACTGGAGAGCCAGCCCCCCAGCGAACGCCCCGGCACCCCCAGAACAGCAGCTCCATTCAGAAAGCAGTGACCTTTTGTACGCCCCGTCCTACAGCCTGCCCTTCTCCTGCCATTATGGACACTTCCCTCTGGACTCTCACGTCTTTAGCAGCAAAAAGCCAATGTTGCCGGCCAAATTTGGGCAGCCCCAAGGATCCCCGTGTGAGGTGGCACGCTTTTTCCTGAGCACCCTGCCAGCCAGTGGTGAATGCCAGTGGCATTACGCCAACCCCCTAGTGCCTAGCAGCCCGACTCCAGCTAAAAGCCTTTCTGAGCCGCCAGTGAACACTGCTCGGCACAGCCTTGTGCCAAACTACGAAGGTGGGTCATGTTTGCACGAGGGGAGGGGGCAGGACTGTGAACAGCGGCGGTGCTGGCAGTGGGTGGCAAATGGAAAAAGGATCCTCACACTTTGGGCCAACTTTTCCTTTTTCTGCTTGTAAGTAGGAGTTGCTACACTTTCCTGCTCTCAATGAGAGGAGCTTCACGAGAGGGAGAGAAGCAGGGTGACCGAGTCCGTGTGCCTCTCGTGGCACCAGTGACAGCACAGAAGGCAGGAAAACCCAGGGGTTCAGCCACCCTCCATAGAAACCCTGGCCTCATTTGCTCCCCAAGAGTGAGACAAAGTGATTTTCAAACCCAGCTCCTGGGTTTGAGAATGCTGCAACTGCAGTTATTTTACAAGACTACTCTCCCACTCCACCCAAAATTGAATATGGGACGCTGCTGGTTTGCTTCCCAAGCCAGTTTTCAAAGTGTGGAAAACCGTGGTAAAAAATTCCCGAGCTCAAAGACAGAAGTGTCACTCACCAACCCAGGGCAAATAACGTAAACACTCCATGACTCAGTTTCTTCATCTGTAAAATGGGATCATAACCCATGAGATATGCCTACTACCCCAGGGATTGGCCAGCACCAGTGGTTCAACAACAGAGAGAGAGGAATGGCCCCTCCCCCAGCCCTTCCTGGTCGCAGACAAGCAAATGTCCTCTGTGGATGTGCCATCAGCATCCCCAGGCCCAGACTCCTGTTTGCTCACTGGACCAACCCCAGGCAGAGGGTAGGTAGGGGTTGAGAGGTAGCTGTGAGAGGTACACTCCTGTTTCATGCAGAACTAACTACTGCTCAGAGGTAACCACGATGGTTCGAATTTCCTGCATTGACTCCTACATTCAGGGTGAATGTGACATACTCAGAAAAGAAACACCTGCCTCAAGAGGAGAGCTTTTTGGAGCCCCCTCCTTCCCCTCTAACTTTCTCTCTTTGGAAGCAGGTAGGGCTCTGTTCCTCCTCGGGTTGCTTGGGGGAATCTCTTGCTCAGACTCTGTCTTTACAAGGCTGAGACACATTTTTTTCTCTAAACCTGAGAAGAGGGGTAGATTGTAGGAGAAAGCGAACCATGTTGGAGATTACTAGGACATGTTTTTCCGAAGTAGGCGGCTTAGAAAAGAACACACCAGCGACCAGGGCAATGCAAACCTGCCTTCTGGTCTGGGCCAGTGCTTGGAGCCACCAAGTCCTCAGTTTTGGACAGACAGCCCACAGCGCACGGGGACTCTCCAATAACCAAGGAAGGGATTTCCCCCAATAACCAGAAAGGCAAAGCTAAGAGGTTTGATAACAGCTGAAAATATTATTCACTTGAGATTGATCTGAAAGAATTCTTTTTGTTTGGCCAATGATATAACCAACACACAGTATGATATATATTTTTAAATTGTTATTTTGAAAGTGAAAGAGGTTAATAAGGAGCTCATTTGTCATGACCCTTAGTAAAAATGGGCCAAATTTGGGGGCAATTTGTGATCTACTTCCTAGTCTTCTTTGATATTAAAGGAAGACAAAGTTTGTCTTAAAGGAAAAAACAAACAAAAAAACCAACCATAGGGATCTAATTGATTGCGGGCACCTGATTAGTTTGGGTGGTTATGACCTTTAGTTAGGACAGTACTAAAAGGAGCAGGCGTGATTACCACCCACTGAGGGCTAAGCAGCAAAAAAAAGGTGTGAGAAAGAGAGA
>NW_019154127.1:7438023-7595575 GCF_002288905.1 Enhydra lutris kenyoni
CGCGGCCGGCGCGCTGCGGCCCCGGCCCCCCGGCCCCGCCGCCGCCTCGCCGCCCGGCGCGCCGCTGCCGCACTACCTGGGCGCCTCGGTCATCATCACCAACGGCAGGTGACGTCGCGCTGGGCTGCCCGCAGGGAGAAGCCATAGGCCAGGCCTCGGGCTCCCGTTTTCCAGAGCGCAGCCGAGTGGCGAGGGGCGAGCTGCAGACGCACGGTTTAAATTAATTTATGCAGAGACGACTATTTTACTAGAACTCCGCGGCCGCCTTCTAGATTTTTACGTAGATCCCGCAAACGCCGGTGCAGGGGACTGCGGCGCGGCCCGAGGCCGGGGGAAAAAGGCCCGCCGGACCTTTGTCCTCCCAGAGCCGGGCCCCCAAGGGGTCCGCGTCCCGCGTGTGACCTCAGACTACCCCGTCGGGGGGCGGACTCGGGTGCCCCACCTTGCCATCGGGCTCGCGCGCCTCGCCTCGTCCCCGGTGCTCAGTAGCCGTCCCGCCGGGGGACCGCAGGAGCTCCCACCCCGCGGAGAGCGCCCCCCCCCCAGTAGAGCGGAGAGCCCCCCCCCCCCCTGCGGGGCGCCCCCCCGGCCGGGGCCCCCCCCCCCCCCCGAAGGAGGAGACCTCGGGAACTCAGCGCTCCTGGCGTCTTAAGGCGGGGTGTGACGATTGAAGTCCCGCGCATCGACGACAACTCTGACTTTGCAGGTCATTCTCGAGTCTCATTAGAAGTTGTCGTTTTAATTTAAGCCTTTTCTGAGTACAAACATCATCAAGCCGAGACCAAGGGGGTGAAGGCACGTGGGGGTGCCCCACAAGCACGTTCATGAGCTTTCACTTCCTCCCAAGCCCTATGAACTCTCGATACCACCAAGAACAGCACCTTCCGAATAGATGAAATAGGCATTAAATGCAGAGCTAGAGAGAGCCAGGTGTTTTCTGAGAATGACACGTTGGATGATGAGGGGCCCAAGGCGACTGGCTACCCTGTCAGGTTTGATTACGAGGCAGTATCCCTGTGGCCCACAAAGACCTGTAACTCCCTAGGCTCGGGTTTGCTACAAGTAATGCTAATAAAGTTAGTTAAATTGCATGTGCAATATAGGAAATTGTCAATGGACTGCACCCTCGTGGAAGAAAGCTCGCTAGAGGGATGGTATAAAAATGGTGTATACATTTTCTTCAGCATTTCCTGCATTCTCTGCATAGCAAAAAACAAAAAACAAAACCCTTGAATGTGTCCTGTATGTAACAGGTGAACAGAAATCCTTTTATAAAGCACCAGCAGTGTTTAAAAAACAAACTTCCCTTCATTTTTGTCTTTTATATTTTTGCTTCAAGATTTCACCATTTAAAAATCCCACCGTGCCTCTGAAATGGATTGGTGCATGGAACCACCGTCTTTCAATCTTTTCCACACTCTAAAACGCCCTCATCTCCCTGTTTCCAAAATGGTTTTCTTTCAGGAAACTCTGCGCCTTTCTGAGTGGAAAGAGTTTTCACAAATATCTTTTTAAGTCCTCGTTGGCGAATCGAAGCGCACCTATATATAATTGACTGTTTGCAAAATCTAAGATGATTGCTTGCCAACCTAGTGTCACACTGAGGGTCTGCCTCATTCTTAGCAGGGCGTCAGGAGCCTTATGTAGGGGGTGACACTTGCAAATTTAGGAACTGGAGTCTGTCCTGCAGCAAAGGGACTGAGTCATAAGCATCCACCTTCCTACTGCACTTAGCGATACCTCATGAGCAGCTCTTTGTGCACACAGAAAATAAGCCTGGGGTATTATTTTTTTATGCTCACAAGTCCTGTCATTAAACCAGGATTCCTGAAAGTTGCGGTTTGATGAGCAGATATCACGTGACATTTTTCAATAAAGTACCACAAAATGCGTTTGTGTCTCCCTTGTTATTAATCATCGGGGGCTGTGTTCACGAGTAAATACAAACCACAAAACTTTCGAGCAGTTTAGGTTACTGTGAAAAGATAAGACCATGATAGACTTGCAAATGATAACGTAAACAGTCTTAACAATGAGTGTGTGTGTACTTGAAAAATGAAACGTGTACTAGGGAAAACTTCCTTGTCTAAACAAACCTCGGGGTTTTCATAGCCTAGAACACGAAGGAAGATTGCTACGCAAGCCGGCTTCAGGGCAGCTCAGTGCAAAGTTAACAGGAGTTACCATGGCAACCTAATATTGTTACCTCCATCTTTAAGAGTCTGCACATTTAAGCTGGGGATATCATTTCTTGACTTCTGGGAGGCTCTGGCAGGGGAAGAGGAAGCATTTTAATAAATATGACTCTCTTTCACAAAAAAAGAAAAAAAAATTGTAGTGGGTCCTAACCCGTTGACAAAAATGCCAGATCAAAAGGATTTGAGAAATAAACCCAGTTCAAGACTGGCCCGGCCCTCCAAGGGGCCTCCCAGGGAAAGGAATTCCTTTATGTTCATGGAAGCCCTTTCTAGAAAAGCCATTCCATTCATACCTTTGTAGAGAAGGGAACAGGGTGTGAAGAAGGCTGCTCTGGGGAAATCTGCAAGAGCTGGGTATTTTGCACCCCCTCACCCCCCACCCCTTTGTCCTTTTTAAAGTCCTATGGCCAAGCCTTCCCCCATGGACCCTAAGGGCGGGAGAGGTTTATACAGTCAATGAATCCTATACAAAGTCTACCTGAAGTTGTAATTTTGTTGCAACTGTGAGACAGTTAAGGTACACTGTGGGGGCTGCTACAAATAATATGGGATAAAAAGAACATTTTCAAATAAATGCCAGAAAATTAGAGTAGTTTAAAATCTTAGTGAATTGTACCCCTTGGGTTATCGAAGATGCATTATTCAAGCTGTTCCTAAACTTAAGTATGATACATAAGGTTAAAATCTTGGGGGGAAAAAAACTCAAAAGCTAAGCGGTTCTTATAAAAAAAGAGTAAGAACAATTCTACAAGAACAAAATCTGTTCGTATAGTAAATTTGTTGTTATTTTAAATTTTTCAATTTAAAAATTTATATTAAATGGTTATATTAAATTTACTCTCACCTCAGTTAAAAGGGGTCTTTTTTTGGGGGTTTTGCTGACTTTCATTCTTTGGAGTAATAAGATTTCTCTTCTGTATGACACTTAATACATTTGTCAAAAATAAATCAAAAACAACAAAGAAAGCACCCAACTTCTCAATACTTAGAAATACATACATATTCCTGACTATGTAAAACTATTTATTTTGTAAAAATGTTTAAATATGAATAAAGATACCGTAACCAAGAGTAGTTGCCTATTTTGAAAAATGAAACTTGTGGTCAAAAGAACAATAAGCCCAAACTGTACAGAAAAATCTTAAAGTTTATTTTGGTAGACCTGCTTTTTATAGGCATTGGCTTAAAGTGATTACTTTTCGGAGACAGTTCTTTGGAAAAGGTAAAAATGCGAAGGTTTAAAATTTCAGATGTGCATAGTAATAACCCAGGAATGAGGATTCTCCCGTTCTGCCTGTTAAGAGCAAAGAGATCTTCCAGAATGCAAGCCGAAAATGTCCGCCTGTGTATCCTGAAGCTGCTGGATGAGGCTGGCTTCTCTCCTGGTTCCCAGGCTCAAGGGTAGGGGCAAGTACTCTGGCCATCCCCGCGGGTGTATGGGGGGGGCACGGACTGGAGGCTGCATGTGCCAGCCCCCACGTTTGTTCCCCGCCCACCCCCCATCACCCACTTGATCCCACATCGGGCCAAGTCTGCAGGAGCAAACCCCACCGTCTGTTTCAGACCAGACACGAATCCTTCAACTTCGCCCAAGGTCAAGGGGCGCTGCTTCAGCAGGGAAGGCCTTCTGGAAAATAAAATATGAACGAGGGAAAACTTTCTTGTGCATCTTCAGGGGGCGCTTTCCCACAGTTTCCCCTGAAATCTGCAGCCAACCGGCAAGGGCGGAGGTCTTGTTTTGTTTTGTTTTCTTTTTACATAACCAGGTAGATGCTCAAGGGCAGCCTCTAAACTTGGGAGCAAATCCAGTGTCCTGGCGATGCATGCCAATCCTGAGTTCAGTTGCCATGTTTTAAAGACTAGGAAGAAAATGGAACGTTTCTGTTAAGACCTGAAAGTTCCTTGAGATCGGAGATGGCCGGGTGCCCGAAGGCCCCCAATCCATGAGGGTAGTTTAGCAAGTAGATAATTTCCCTAATGCGAAGAGCTCTAAGGAAGATGCTTTTATTCAGCTGTTCTATAGGAAGGAGAATTTCATAAGTCTTTGGTTCACAGGAGGCAAGAGCGGGTTTACGGAAAACGTAGCATCTGCTTCGAGTCTCTATTTTGTCTCCCCCAAGACAACTGCGTGGCGGCACACGTAAGGAACAGTCTTGAAAGCACAGAGGCCAAGCCGTGTGCCCGGAACATCTCCTATCTGCACTGACACAGCCACACATCATTAGTTTTAATTTACAGAAAGGAAATTAAATGATAACATTTTTTCCCCAAAGCAGAACTGTCTAGAACGGGACTTCAGCTTAAAACAAAACACAGCATGTTTTTCATTAAAGAACCCCCCAAAGAAATTCAAACAGTACCAATGGCAGAGCCCTGAGAGACGACTGGCCTTATATTACAAAGTTTGAGAAATGAAACTTGCAACATTAGCCTGGAGATCTTTCCTCCTGACGATATTGTGCAGATGCCCTCTCTACGGTAAGCCCATTTGGTGATTCTGGGGGTGCTGTGGGCTTTGATTGAAACTTGTCACTAGTTCCAAACGAAGACTTGGGACACTTAGGAGAGAGCAGTATTTTGGTATTTTTTGTTTTCTTTTTTTTTGTGGGGTTTTTTTTTTTTTTTTTGAGAAAAATAGTTCTAATGGAAGCCTTATTTGCAAAAATTACTTCTGACGTTCTTTTAAAGTTACATTTCCAAAAAAAACACATATGGGGTTGGTGTACTTAAGCAAACATGCTGTTTTTCCCCCCTTCCTATGGTGCTGCCTATGCCTGACTAGGTAGGCACATTTTATACTGAAAACCAGAGTTTCTGGAATTAGCCCGACTGGAGGAAGCCGGTACTCGTGAACAATAAGGGGATTCTGTTCAAAGCTGAGAGCTCCATCCAGTTTTCCTTCCACTAATTTCAGTTGGGACTGGAAGGAAGAGAGAAAAGTGGGCAAAAAATCGGCCCTTTAAGGCTGAAAAGTAATGTGTCTGATTCCCAAGTTTGGCAGAGACAGGAGTGACATGGAAAAAGCATGGAGTGCATCTGGAAATCGCAAATGCATATCAAAAGGTTTCCTTTCTTTTGTTCTTCCATGGAGACTTTTAGGGCATCGATCTTGAACATCTTGAACATCTTCTTTTAAAGCTTCACACACACACACACACACACACACACACACACACACACACACACACCCTCCCTCTTAAATGATGATGTTCGGTATCAGTTGCATTTTGTTTCTCAGCAATTTAGGGAAGGGGGGGCAAAAAAAATTATGACTTACAAATAAAATGCCACGTACATGTACATTCTGTACACCAAATGGACTTTCCGGAATGCTCCAGATTTCCAAGTGAGCCTACAATGGGCTTAAAAGCTCCAAATCCTCCGTGGTGTGTGGGATGAGTGAGTCGTCTCTCCAGCTGCTGGGGCCCAATCATCCACCCCACAAGCACGGGAGGCCTAATCGTGGATCTTGAACTTGATCCCATCCCTTCAGAATCTGCAGTAATTCAGACTTACGAAAAAGAAGCTCATAGATTCTTGTCGAAGTAAGTAACCGATTTCCTCTACAAGGTAACTGCAACCACGCCGGGGACACCCATCTCGGGCACCGTTGCTGGACGGCCAAACCCCCGGGCTCAGAGTCAATGCTCAGAAGTCTACCAACTCTTTTCTCATTAACAAAAAAAATAAAACCACCACCAAGTGCCAACGTGTGTTCCTCTAGGAAAACCCCTCCCTGAATGTTCATAAAGGGTGTTACCAAACCTCTGCTCCATCGCCGGCCTGGGCCTGGACGCTTTTTTTGATTTGTTTTTTAATAGTCTGGAGTGCGGGTCTTGGCTACTGGGGAAACAGCTGAATTATTCCGTTGCTGTTTTCCAAATAAAAACTTTTTTTTTTTTTTTTTTTTTTTGGTCAATAAACACACATCCAAGCCCAAGAGGGGAAAAGGATTTCACCCGTGCGGCCGTGCCTCACCTGAACTAAGTCTCCGCTTGCCATCCCTCCGCCCTAGGACGTCTGCGAACGCCAAGGGAAAGGGCAGCAGACAGATCAACATGAAGGAATTACGCGGGTTAATTGGAGGGAGGCCACTTTTGCTCACAACTCTAAAACCGTTTTCCAGATCCTCGGGCTAGGAAAGGGCGGTGGGAATGACCTGGAATGCTCACTGGGGCGGCTCTGCAGGCCCTCTCACTGCCCGGGGGCAGCCCCCTGCAGGCCCCTGGGCCCGCTACTGCTGTTTGGGGAGGATGAGGTTTCTCAGCATGTCGAAGGAGTTGCCGTCGGGATGCACGGTCACCACCTTGCCGTCCTTCTCCTCGACCTGAAGGAACCCGGAGTCATCCAGGCCGACTATCCACACCTCTGGCCCCTCCAGGCCTCCCAGGTGGACCCGCTGGCCACTGTATGTGAGGAACAGCAGAGAGTCAGTGGGAAAAGTAATGCAGCGTCTGGAGACAGGCGGCTAAGTACTCACCCCTCCGGCGGGGGGGAGGGGGGGGAAATGGGGAGGAGGTGGGTGGGAGAGAGAAAACGCTTTGACTTTCACTGGTCCCGCCTGAACTGTTTTGCTAGCTACTAGAAAATCAGGGTGATGGAACTGGGGATGGGAACTTCTACCAACGGGGGAGCGTGGCCTTGCTCCTAATTCCCATCATCTGACCATCCAGATGGTGATTTGTCCCACTTGCTCCCCCCATCCAGCACTTTTAAGAACCGCTGTGCCATTCTAGGTGTTTGGGTTGAGGCTGGGGAAAAAGCTGAGCTGGAAAGCGGATTTTCTAAAACAAAGCTGGTACCATCAACGGCAAGTTGAACTCACTCTAACGCTGCTGCTTCTTCTTCTTCTTCTTCTTTTTTTTTTAATACAAGGCTGTATTTTTTTTTTTAAAGATCTCATCTATTTATTTGACAGACAACGATCACAAGTAGGCAGAGAGGCAGGCAAAGAGAGAGGAGGAAGCAGACTCCCTGTCAAGCAGAGAGTCCGATGTGGGACTCGATCTCAGGACCCTGGGATCATGACCTGAGCCAAAGGCAGAGGCTTAACCCATTGAGCCACCCAGGCACCCCTAACGCTGCTTCTTTTAATATTTTCCAAATTCACCTGTCAAGTCACATCCCTGTTAATAGTTTCTAAAATAGAGGTTCCACCCCAGTGCTCCCCACCCGCCCTTATTTTCATTTGGAAGAATTTTAAACCTACAGAAAAGTTGAAGACACAGGACAAGGACCCCAGAATGCCCCTTCGCTTATATTCACACCAACTGATAACATTTTCCATATTCGCTTTCTCTCTTCATGCACACACACACACACACACACACGCTTTTTTGCTGACATTTAAAAATAAGTTGCAGGCATCATGACACTTTATACTTAAATACTTCAGCATGTACCTCCTAAGAACAATCTCCCACAAAACCAGAATGCCATTATCACCCTTGAGAAACCTAATCTCCATACAATAACATCTAGCAGATAGTTCATGTTTAAATTTCCCCATTGCCCCATTAATATCATTTGTGGTGATTTCGGCTCATCCAGGAGCTAATTATGAATCACATTTTGCATTTAGTTGTCATGCCTCTTTACTCTCAAACAAACCTCCGACCTTCTTTTTATTTTGTGTTTGAAGACCTGGACATTTGTGATGTGTTAGGGGCCTACTGGTATCCACCACGCTTCTCAGGCTCCAAGTGCCCGCGGACCCCCTAGAGCACGTGTTAAAACACGAATGTTCAGCCAGCCTCAGAGTTTCTGATTTAGGAAGGTCCATTTCTAACAAGTTCCCAGGTGAGGGTGCTCCCACCCCCCCTGGGGGATCTCACTTTGAAAACGGTTGTTATCTAGAATGTTCTAGAATTTTTTTTTTTTTAGAATGTTCTAGAATTTAACAAGTGTTTGTTTCCTCACGTTAGGCTCCACTTAAACATGCCGGAAAACACTCAGGTGAGGCTGTGTCCTGCCCACAGCATCCCACCAGCAGGCACGGGATGCCAGTACCCCCCCCCAGCCCCCTCACCCCCGGTATTGCTGATGGTAACTCGCTCAACATGGTGGATGCCAGTTTTCTCCATCAGAAAGGTAAAAAATAATTATCTAGGGGTGCCTGGGTGTCTCAGTGGGTTAAAGCCTCTGCCTTCAGCTCACGTCATGATCCCAGGTCCTGGGATTGAGGACCGCATCGGGCTCTCTGCTCAGCGGGGAGCCTGCTTCCTCCTCTCTCTGCCTGCCTCTCTGCCTACTTGTGATCTCTGTCAAGTATATAAATAAAATCTTAAAAAAAAATTATCTAGGGGCACCTGAGGGGTGCGGTCGGTTAAGCGTCTGACTCTTGGTGTCAGCTCAGGTCGTGATGGCGGGGTCGTGGGATGGAGCCCCGTGCTGAGCTCCAAGCTTGGTGCAGAGTGTGCCTGAGACTCTCCCTTTCCCTCTGTGCCTCCCGCTCCTTGCACGTGCTCTCTCTCCAAAATAAATAAATCTTTTAAAAAAATTACCTAGATCTGTGCTTAGTTTCCTGTTTTAGGATACTGAACAAGTCACTTAATGAAGACATTTTAAAAGGAGGAGGATGGGCCAGCACTGACCTGTGTACCCAATACTTATAATAAAGGGGAAGGACGCCATTGGGCCCTTTGTCCTGAAAGGTGTCGATCAGTTTCTCCAGCACAGTCACGGTTCTGGCGATGAGACCATCGGTTCTTAAGGGCTTCAGCTCTGCCCTGTGTTGCTTATTGTATTCTGTGATGAGATCATTGATGCAGATGGTGGGGTTGCTGTTACTCACGTTAAATCCGCAGCCTACGCAAAAACGGTAGAAAAACATGAGCAGCTCAACGTACTGAGGGCGTCGCACATTCCTCTCAACCCCGTGGAAGAAGTTCCAGCCTTTATAACCGACTCTCTGCTTCCTTTCCCTCATTTCAAATTTACCATCTCTGGCCACTTAACGAATGACTTATTGGGGCACCTGAGGCGGGGGGGGTGCCGCTGGCTGAGTGCCCAACTCTCAGTTTCAGCTCAGGTCGTGATCTCAGAGTCATGAGATCGAGCCCCGCGTGGGGCTCCCCGTTCAACACAGTGTCTGCTTAACGTTCTTTCTCCTTCTCCCTGTGCCCCACTCCCTGCATCCTACTCTCGCTCTCTCCAATGAATAAATAAATCTTAAAAAAATAAATGAATGACTTGTGTCTTTGGGACCATCTTCCTTTTCATTGTTCCTTTATTATCCTTGTCCAAGGATTATCCTCGTCCACCCCAACCTTGCTGTGGATCGGTTTGGTGTGAGGGGGAAACCAGCCAGATTCGATTCAGTTAAACAGAAGCTCTGAACGGGGCAAAGCTCCTTGGAATGGCCTCTGAAACAGTGCTTCCTGGGGTCTTGCTAAGAACTATGGCTCTGCACCGAGCCCAAGAGAAAGTAAAACCTACCATTTCTTTTCCGACTTGAATAACAAAACACATGCCTGAAAATACAGAATCTCCCTCAGGTCTTAAGGCGTAAACTCTGGATTCAGAGATTTCAAACCTTGGTCATGGCATAACCCTAGAACATATCCTTTCCTGCGTGATCCCTGGAAGTCTTTGGTGCTAGGGTTACGCTGCTGGCAGGGGGCCAACCCGTGTTCAGTGGCTCTTTCATAGGGCCCCTAACCCAGAGCTTCAGGAAAGGGAGTCACCGGCAGTGGGTCTGAATGGGCTCGTCTCCGCTGTTACTTAATACTGCCATCCTCTCCAGGAGAGTGGGAGTCCTTGAGAAGCCAAACCTCGGTTTTCAACAGGGCCCTCAATCAACCTCAAAGAGGTCTTCCATAAGAAATGAAACATTGCAGGAACTAAGCAGTGAGACACTCTTGCTTTCAGTGCCTCTGAGACAAAATTTCCCCAAATCCTCGCCTCTGACAGAATGATGACATTTACAAGAACAGGGGAGAACAGTATTCTTCTGAAGATGTTCTGGGCCATTTTCAGTGTGAACTGATTGGCCTCAGTTTTGGGGGGGGGGTTGTTTTTTTTTTTTTTTTTTTTTTTTTTAAATAATGCTGGCTATTAAAATATAAAGCAATGTAAATTACATCTGGAAAAAGAGAGTAAGTAACTCCGGCAACAGGAAAGAATCGGCAATTCTTCATTTGTTCTCCAACAACACAGAGTACTGGAGCGTAAGGCATTCAATTAAGTGCATATGGTGCTGGAAAACCTCCCTTCTGTTCAGAAAATTCAGAGTCCTGGGGAAAACAGCCACACTGACTACTGGCAACTCAGGCCATGTCTTTCCAAGGACAAGAGGGCACCCCTCCTGGGGACTGACTCTTTCCCCCTCTCCCCCATCACATCCCATGGCCTTAAGAATTGAAATAAAAACCATGAATTCCCCCTACAGGACCATGTTTCCTTTCCCCGACACGGACAGAAGCCATCCCCAGACCTCCTCCATATCTCTGGGCCCTGCTCTGGAACATTTGCATCTAGCCTAGTGAACACGTTTAAAAATGGGACGCAGAGCTGGAGGCTGAAACAGCCGGCCCAGAGTAACATCACCAGTTGGTGGCAGAGCTGGAAACCAGCTTTGCACTTTCTGGATGGTACTTCCCCAAAACACATCATCACACGTTTTCCTGCCCATTACTCATTTCTGAGCTGTAAGTTCTCCCGGGCATTAGGGAGAAGCTGAGTGTCAGAGGGGCGGGAGCCCAGAAACTTCTGAAACTGTGTCTGCATCCTTCTTGCCTGATGTGGATGTGCTGAGGGGAAACAGGATTCTGCACCCGACCTTGACCAGCCTGGAGCTTCTTCCGAAGGTCAAATAACAAAAAACCAAAAAAAGTCCAAAAACCCATGCACCTTTTTCACGGCTGGAAAAGGTTCAATTGAGAATGCAAAAAGCGCTAGCAGCCCCATCCTTGAAGTTAGCTTTCTTTTCTTATTACAAAATGGCATATTAAATGTTTATTTTCACCACTTCTAATTCTACAAGAAGCCGGCGTGTGGAGAGGTGCAGGAAAAAGCCTGTTTGATGTGGTACCGATTTGGTGGTTTCCATGGCCAGAGACAGGAACGCTAAACCTCTGGACGGGGCTTTCAACCAATCTGGCCTGTTTTGCATACATATTGTGCTCCGTAACTCAAGACTTAAAAGAAAAAGTAATCCCATATGATAATCCACTCCCCTCAAGGTAGTCATGTAGAAACCATTTTTATTTTTGTTTTTCTTCATTGAAAAATGTGGATGAAAGGCTTTCACAACTCACCAATGAGTATATAAAATGTTTCTCCCAAAAGCGTCGAGTTAACCAGAACTCCACCAAGCTTCATGAGGTCACTGTAATAAATATCATTGGGCCATTTCACTCGTAGGTTGATATCCTAAAGGGAAATGTGCACGTTAATCAAGCCATCACGGGACACAAAGGGGCCAGGAGCAGTCATCCAGCTAAAAGAAAGATGAGTGGGAGACTCTGGAATCTTATGGAACATAGGATCTCATCCTTGCCTCTTGTTCTGATGGCCAGTCCCTTCTTTGGGACAATCCAGTGGTCAAGGACCACCTTGGGGCCAGGAGAGAGACCTACAGATGATACCTGGTATAATAAATCTGGCATTCTCGCCACAGCCCTGCACTCTCCATTATCCCAGGTTGGTGGCAACCCTGAGCCCAGGAAGCCTAGTGGTGCCATTTACCCAATGGTATTTGCTCCCTTTGGGTCTGTGTGTCTCATTTTGGTAATTCTCACATTTCAAACTTTGCAGCCTTTGTATGGTGATCTGTGATCTGTAATGACGACTGGCTGAAGGTTCCTATGATGGTGACCATTTTTTGGCCGTAACGTATCTTTTAATCAAGGTATGTAAGTACACTGTTTTTTGGACAGAATGCTATTACACACTTAATAGACCACGGTGTGGGGTAAGTGTGACTTTTATATGCCTCCGGAGACCAAAACTCTATTGTGGTGATTTGGAACCGAACCTGCAATGTCTTCAAGGCATCCCCGTGTCAACAGCCACCCCCACTAGTGCCTACTGTGTGCGGGTGGCAGGGCGCAGGGAGACCAAAATGCACGCAGGGTTCTTTTCCCTTAAGGAGCTCACGCTCAAGAGAGAAAGATGCCCCAAGTTGACCACTGTCACCAAGGGTGGGTAGAAATGTCTCAAGTAGAATCCTAGAGAGATACAGAGAAAGAACCCGGTTCACCAGGTTATCACCAAAGGCCTCAACCAGCTGCCTACAGCCAACAGGTAACAGAACGGATTTGTTCTGAGGCTCGCTGCCTCTGTCTAGAAGCAAACCTGGGCAGCCTGGCCTGGGCCTCCCGGTCACGGTCATAGTGGAATGGTCCAAGGGCGGACACTGCCTTGAGCTGGGCCCCCCTGACCTCCACCTCCTGCCACAACTCTTAAGCAGGGACACAGAGACTGTGTGAGACCCAGTGGATGCCAGAACTGCCGGGCCTCCGGGACCTGGGGCTGGGAGCCAGGTGGTGCCACGTGTAGGGAGAAGAAGAAAATCTGGAAGAAAGACACTCAACAGAATAAACCAAAAGACCGCAGAGTATCAGGTGGCCTCCGATCCCATAAAGCTGGTTCTTCCTTCCCTGAGGGCCTGCCCGGCACCGAGCCCCACCTCAGCACTGGTCTGTAGGTTACTTACACCAAATCCACGTGGCGGTACTAGTTTCACTTCTATTTAAACAAGGTAGACACTGAAGCGGGGAGAGACGGCCTGGCTTGCCTGAGGTTACACTTAGAAGCGGCAGAGCTGGGATTCGAACCTGGGGCTTTCTGGCACCACACCCCCCCACCCCGCCGCAGGTGCTTAACACTAGCTATGTAGCCTGCTGCAAGGAAAGACATTCCTTTCTTTTCCTCCAACAAAGCCTTCTTTGCATGGTGGCCAGATGGAATGCGTTTCTGTTCTTCAGAAGCTAGTCTGCCTTAGCAGAGCACTCTAGGTGGGAGAAGAGAGCAGAAGCACAAAAGAACAAAAGTGTAAGTAAGCGGAGGGTGTGCACCAGGACCTGTAACCGGCAGGGAGTTTCATGGTTTTTTCTGTGGTTGAACAGGGATCTCAATGGGGGTACATTCTGCCACCTTGTCCCAGGGGACGCCAGGCAATACAGGAGGCATTTCTGGTCCCTCTCCCAGGTCCCTTTCTTTGTCCTCTCTTGCCCTTCTGGGTCATCCCCACGCCCAGCACAGTCCCTGCCCAGGCCTGGAAACCGCTCCCTCGGCATGGAAGCGGCAGCTCCGCTCTCCTCTGTGCTGGTCCTGCCCATGGGCACCTGTTTTATTTCACATTTTCGGACCTAGTTAGTTAATGCTGCAGCTTATGGAATCGTGGGTTCTCGTACAAGTCAACAATGCCCTCTATTTCAAGACACAGAGAAAGGCTGCGTGCTTCTGTCTCACTATCTCAATCATTTATTCGAACAGCTGCAGCAGGCCTCCCAGGCATACAGCACTGTGTTAGGCCCTTCGGAACAGGCAGAAAACTAATCCTGCGTTCAAGTCGCTGGTTACTTTACAGGAGATGGCACAGGGACACGAATCACTCTGCTTTCGAGCGATCCATGCGAGACACCGTAAAAGCAGCTCAGAACTGCAAAATGCCGAAAGGTTACTCAGAGGAGGGAGTTTGTAGCCAGAGGTTTCTGGTAATGGCACCGGAGCTGGGCCTCCCAGGGCAAACAGAACTTGCAGGTGCGGGGAAGACAGCAGAAGCAGGAATGTGGGGGTGGAGGGCTCCAGGCGCCCAGCGGGGCCTTGCGGACAGAAGGAACTGCAGGACAAACAGCAGGCAACGCCACTCGGATTCTGGAAGGAACAGCAGGCGTTCCTGGGACACCAGCTCTGGTCCAGGGAGACGGTCGCGATCTGTGTGCTGACAGGGACATCTGGCCAAGGACGTAAGAAAGGCAAATTCTATGCAACTGGGGCCTATTCCAACCATCCTGGAGCTGTACTGTGTAGGCCAAACGGCTCTGTCCAAAAGAAACACTAAGGGGGAGGGGAGGCTGAGGATGGGGTAACTGGGGGATGGGCATTAAGGGGGGCATGTGACGGAATGAGCACTGGGTGTTGTAGGCAACTGATGAGTCACTACATTCTACCCCGGAAACTAATAATACAATATATGTTCATTAAATTGAATTTAAATAAAAAATTTTAGAAAATACTAAGGAAGTAAATCCTACAAGTTCTCATTGCAAGGGGAGAAAATGCTTTTTGGGTGACTCTAGGAGGTGAAGGAGGTTAACCTGATGCGGTAATTAGTCCACAATATATGTATGCCAAGTCATTACGCTGCACACCTCAAATTTACACGATAGAGTTTGTTAATTCTATCTCAGTAAAACTGAAAGTAAAATAAAACCAGAATAAACTCAATCCCAAACCAAAGTCACACCACACAGGTGAGACTGAGCTGCGCAATGCAGAAACAGGACAGGAACTTGGGTTGGAGCTCCTCAAGGAGGAGGAGGAGGTGTACGCCCCCCGCCACCCCCCTTCCCAGAGGGCAAGCTTCCCACCTCCCATCTCGATGCCCACAGTGCCTGGCACAGCCTCCCTGCCCAGGAGGTGCCCAGAGAATGCTCGCTCAGTTAACATGCGAGGCTACAAGGTCACGATCAAAGCCAGGAAAAGCTAAACAGACTAACTTAAATTTTAAGTTTTATTTATATATTTTTTTCTTGTTTCCTACCATTTTTTTAATTTCCTTTTTTAAATTTAAATTCAATTAATTAACATGGAGTGTATTATTAGTTTCAGAGATAGAGTTCAGTGATTCATCAGTCTTATTTAACCCCCAGTGCTCATTACATCACATGCCCTCCTTAATGTCCATCACCCAGTTACCTCTTCCCCCACCCCCTCCCACAATTTTATTTTTTAAAGAAGATAATAATGCTTTATAATAGTTTGCATGAAATGATTAATGCTATTTTTTGCATGCTTTTCTTAATATTCTTCCTTTTTTAGAATATAATGCTTTATGATACACGAAATTGATAAATATTATTTTTTTGCATGTTTTTCTTAGCATTGTTCTTTTTTTAAAAACCTATTTAAATTCAATTTAGTTAACATATAGTATATTCTTAGCTTCAGGAGTAGAATTTAGTGATTCATCAGTTGCATGTAACACTCAGCACTTGAGGGTTGCTGGAAGGGAATGGATGGGGGGATGGGGTAATTGGGTGATGGGCATTAAGGAGGGCACTTGATGTAAACTTTAAATTTTTTAAAAAAATTTTATTTATTTACTGGTCAGAGAGAGTGATCGAGCATAAGAAGGGGGAATGGCAGGCAGAGAAGCAGGCTCCCCGCTGAGCAGGGAGTCTGATGTGGGACTCGATCCCAGGACCCTGGGATCATGACCTGAGCCTAAGGCAGACATTCAACCAACTGAGCCACCCAGGCAGCCCGATGTAAATTTTAAATTATTTTCCTAAGACTAATGAACCTGCTGCTAGGATTAAAAATATGTGCCCCACGATAGAACTTTATCTTCTCAACTGCCTTCTATGAGGCTGACCTGTGAAGATGTGTGACAGCCGGAGGAGCCCAGGCCCTCCGGATATAGAGCGCAAGGATGCTGAACGCTGCTATAAACGTCATATTCCAGCGTGTGTGCCAGGGACTCGACGTGATCTGGGAAACACACACCCTAGTCCTACACATGGTGACCATGAGGCCACGACCACATTGGATGGGAGGACAGCTTCCCTGTTAAACACGAGGTCAGGCCCCTTTGAAAGTCATGATCTTAGCCTCTTGCTTCAGGAATTAATACTATAATTGTGTTCAGCTTGATGCAAGAAATGTAGGTGGGAGGGAGGCTGGGGAGGAACCTCCTTTTGATATTCACATGAAATTCGTCTAAGAAAACTGCATTAATCGCCCTCTTCCTTGTCTCCTTACTAATTGATGCAGAAGCATCGATGGTAATGATGAAGCAGGCACCTCTGTCCCTATGGTGGGGAGCAGACATCCCAAATGAACCCACATGTTGAACCTGGGCAGCCACAGACCAGAGCTGTTCTGCTGAGCACAGATGGTGCTAAATGAAGATAGGGAATGAGAAGGCTGTTTAGCTCCATACAATAAGCCTTTTCACCAGAAGACACAACAGTGAGGATGTCAGTCTGATGTGCTTCAGTTAAAGGAGGGGGAAAAAAAGAGGCTTGCCCTAAGATGCTCGAGCAACCTGACAATAGCACAGAAAGGGAATTCTGGGAAATAAACCCATCCCGGTGAACCCGGAGCCACTCTAAGAACTGACGATGCTTTTAAAACTCCAGGAGTGGGGCGCCTGGGTGGCTCAGTGGGTTAAAGCCTCTGCCTTCGGCTCAGGTCATGATCCCAGGGACCTGGGATCAAGCCCCACATCAGGCTCTCTGCCCAGCGGTGAGCCTGCTTCCCCCCCCCCCCCCCCCGCCCCCCCCCCCGCCCACTTGTGATCTCTCTCTGTCAAATAAATAAATAAAATCTTAAAAAAAAAAAAAAAAAAAACAACTCCAGGAGCGAGCACTCTGCTGCCAGCTTGGCCAAGAGCAGCCTGCGACTCTACACGCAGGGGTCATCTGGACACATCCACACACCAACCCCAACTGAGATCTGCACGCAGGGTGGGTTTGCAGGGTGGGCGGATCTCACGTACCTGGTACTCAGGGATGGACCTCACCGCCTCCACCACGGCCAGGGACATCAGATGCTGGACGAATGGGATCCTCTGTCCCAGCTGGGATCTCAGTGGGATGGAGATGAGCAGGGTGGACAGGGCGCACCCCAAGGGGCTCAGCCAAGCGTTCACTCCCCGCCCTGGAACACAGAGGTCCCCATCAGGAAAGCGGCCACCTTGCCACTTGGACAGTCACATGCACGGTGCCCGAAAACGGGCCCCAGACTCAGAGCCCCACGTGTGATTGGCCCGCACTGATGAAGATGCTTGGAGGTTCTGGGGCTGACTCAAGAACAGAGAAGCGTTTTAAAGTCTGGTGCTGTGTTGCTGAACGGTTTCTGGTAAGTCGTGGAGTGTTCTGCCTCAGTGAGCAGATCATTTACGCTTTGATGATTCAAAGTCCTACAGGGTCTAAACATGACTGTCAGCTTAATTGTGACCATCTGGTAATGCCGCAAAGACAGAGACAGTGGGGACACTGGGCTGGGTCCGTCCTGGTCCAGGAGAGGTCCTGGACACCACAGTTTAGAAGTGACCCGTATTGTGGTGATGGTCCCACAACCCTATGAAAATATTTTAATTGTATACTTGAATTGGGGGAACTGTATGGTCTGTGAGTTATATCTCACTGTCATATGGGGAGGAAGAAAGGAAGCAGACTTTAGAAAGTAATCTCTGATATTAACTCTCAGAGTTATTTTTCCTAAAATAGAAGAAAAGAAAATGCTCAAAATGAGAGGAAGTTCTTCTACATTCTTTTTTTTTAACCACCATATTGAGCCCCCCTACCCCACCCCAGCTTTGGATAAAATGAATTTTCTCTTTGAGTTATGTTCTAAAGATGTGTTCAAAGGAAAGAAGTGGAAAACAGTGAATTTCTTATTTCGTTCCTCCTTCTGAGAAAGGCATAAGAGCCTCTGAGAGTTAAAAGCACGTTTGGGTCGGCCTGGCACCACGGGGGCGGGGGCAGGGGGGCCAAGTGCCTCCGGCAGGACCCCCAAGCACGGAGTCTGCTTGCGGTTGGACCCTGGGTGGATTCTGGGAGGATGCGGGCTCTCGTTTCTGAGGGTCAGCAGGTGGCGGAAGCTGGGGGCAGCTATTGGCTTCTCTGCGGTCACTTAGTGAAGGGGCACTGACCACTGGTCATGGACTTTCCCGTGCGGCTGGGGTGGGGGCTGGCAGACGAAAGGGCTCTCCACAGGACACTCAACAGGGACCCAGAAGGCATCTCCCAGAGAACCTTCGGGCAAATAAATGTCTCTGTAACACAGTAACGATTCACACACTTGCAATGCTTACAATGTGTCTGAAAGAATTTACAAGATGTAGGTGACAGAATGTTAAAAGCATCCCCAGCGAATGTCCCACGATTAATAACCATCCCGGTTCAAAAGAAAGCTTTAATTGTACCGAGACTCAGCCTTTTGATCAGTTTCCCTCCCTCTTCCTCCATTTTCAGGGGTATGAAAACAAGCACTCCTGACTTGAGTCTTCTCCGTGATCAGCACACCCTCCCAATCGGCAATCTGGCCACGAGAGTCGCAGATTTTAGAAAACAGAGCAACAGAAATGATAAAGATAAAAGATGACTGACCTTTGCCTTGCGTTTGGCGGACTGCGATGGCTATTAACCCCATTTCCTGCGGGATCTCAAACATCAACCTGCAAACGGTGGGAAAGACTGGTCAACCAGAACAGGGACACGACCGCGGAGCTTACGGACCCTGTTTGCACTCATCTGCAGGGGTGCGTGGGGAAGAAAAAGGGCCATTTCCCAGGTCTCAAGGGCTACCGACCCCATTCCCAGCCTCTGATAACAAAGGAGAAGAGACTAAGAAAACACCCTTGAAACAAAAAAGAGTGGGGTTGGGGGTGCCCGCCTGAGCATCATTGAAGATGTTTTTGATTTGGGGGCACCTGGGTGGCTCAGTCCTTAAGTGTCTGCCTTTGGCTCAAGTCATGATCCCAGGGTCCTGGGATCGAACCCCACATCGGGTTCCTTGCTCAACAGGAAGCCTGCTTCCCCCTCTCCCGCTCCCCCTGCTTGTGTTCCCTCTCTCGTGTGTCTCTCTGTCAAATAAATAAATAAAATAAAATAAAATAAAAAGACGTTGTTCGATTCTATTTCTTTGGAATATCCTATTGAGACGTTCTTTCTTTCCCCCCTGATGTGGTGTCCCTTCTCCGAGTGACAACTAGCAGTTCCTGACATTTGTTTCTACTTACGGTGTGTTTCTGTCCGAACACTAGAACATAATCATAACAGAAGTTTCTGATTATTCAGAAAGCCAATATGGTGGCAATAAAGCTGTTTAAAAGATACACTATCCCCTGAGAACTAATTATGTTTTAACTATAGTAAATAAATCTACACCTTCTGAGAAGTCTGAGAACCTTGGATCATTTCAGGCTTGAGTTCTGCTTTTAAAATGGTTTCATTTAAAAGAATGCAAACTTCCCTTTGGGGATAGGTAGGAAAGTGCCTTATATCTCCACCAAATGAGTCAACATTAACCTTTTTTTTTTTTTTTTTTTTTTTTTTCAGAAAAGGAAAGTGTGGGGGGGCGGGGGAAATCCCTCACACCGAGAATTTCCTCCCAGCTACTTTCTATGTATTTTAACTCTGTGTTAGGAAGGCTTTCCTGTGCATTCCCAGAAGGTGCTGACCAGGTCCTGAGCGGGCATGGTTCGTGGTAGGATTTATGAAACAGAGCAAAAATCAGGTTGGTTCACTGTCTGTGCAGGTGCTGGGGACTCTCTGAAATACTTTTGGGGGAGTGAAGAGGCGGGGGAGGGAGGAGAGAGAGACAGAGAGATGGTATTTGCAGGAAGCTTCCAATAAGTTTCCAGGGTTCTACAGCACTCCCCGAGCCGAGGAGAAAGGGCCCTGAACCCCTGATCTGGTGGTTCTTCCGCTGCTCTCAGGGCTCAGGGTAGGGGGTTGGGGGGGTCTACAAGGGGTAAGAGGAGAAACACACTTAGAAGAAGGGAGCAAGAACACAGTGCCTCCCTGCACACTGCCGGCCGGCAGAGCTCGGCACCGGCGTGTGCAGACCGTGGTCACAGGAAGCCCAGAAGACCCCCTCGCTTGCTAAGAGGAGCCGGGCCACGTCGGGCGGGGGCGGCGGGTGCCACCGGCACAGGGCATTCCCAGCGAGCAAGCCGCCCGCCGTACTCGTGCCAAGCCCACTTTCATCGTGCAAGTAGCACAGCTCCAGAAGTATTTCTCTTGGACCCCATGAATAAGCCACTGAGACCGGCCGTTCTTGTACACTCTTGGGCTCCGAGAATAAAGCGTCCTTTTCTTGGGCTGGACCAGCGGGAAACAGAGAAGGAATCTTTGTCCGTGCGGGGACGTAACACTGTCTTCTTGGAACCTCATGCTTTCCAGAAAGTTCCTTAAACCCCTCCCTCACCTGGGCTCCGAAGGCTGCGGGCGGCAGTACATGCACTTTTCTAGGGGAGCGGGTGGGGGATGACTTAGCACGTGGTGAGCAGATTGCAAAAGCGCTCTCAATGGCAGGCCATCTAGGATGTTCTTTAAATAAACACGTAGACGGTAGACAGTCGTGTGCACAGCCAGGGATGGTGATGGCGGAATTAGGCGAGGGGGTGGGGGGGTGGTTTAGAAACCAAACACAGACTTCTAGAACAAAGAGAAATGATTAAGGGAACATATGCGGTCAACTGCCGGAGGTTTGGCATCAGTTAACAGGGCATATTGATGAGAAGACGGAGTTTGTGCAGCTGAAGGCCAAGAGGAAATTTCTGCAAGGAGGGGACAACGGGGGAGGGAGGCAAGCTCAGTTTGAGACAACTGGAGGCCGCCAGATTTATCTGCGCTATCTGAGATAACTCTAGAGCCAAACCACACGGCTCACGGTCAACAAAGAGGCATTTATGAACTTCACGAATTTTGCATTTCTGAAAATGAAGTCGCTGGAGTTTGCTTTAGCAGAAAGGAGACACCAGATATGCCTTCCCATCCTCGCCTAGGGATGTTCTCACAAAAGGAAATAGAAAAAGGAAAAAAGAAAAAAAAAAAGAAAAGAAAAGAAAAGGAGGGGTGACACAGCAATCGGACCCCTGCTGCTGTGCAGTTTCTTTTCTGGTTTGCGAAGGATGTGGAATGAGAGGTTTCGGAGACCGGCGGATCAGTGCGCTCCCTCGGGTGTTCCAACGGGGCATGCGGGAAAAGGGCTCTGTCACTTTGCCAATGTGACCACTTTGGTTCCTGGGGACTTCACAGCAGCTAGTGGGTGCCCTGCCAAAGGGAACACGCTCCATTTCACCAGGTGGTTGGAATAAAGTTTCAAGAATTAAGACTAAGTTAGAAGACAGGCCAGTAGGAGCGTGTGTGAAAATTCTGAAGGAACAATTTAAATTCAGACCCAGGCGATCCATTTGGGGGGAATTCAAACCCAAGGAAACAGTCCACATTCCCCACAGTGCTACCAAAGTAAAAATGTGGGAATAACTTAAATGTTCAACAGGGAAACGTTGAGTACGTTGTGGCAGGTGAGGTCAACCGAATAATTCACGGTCATTAAAAATGATAGTTATGAGGAGCGTGTGGGAAGAAAGGCTTGCAACACTCTGCTAAATTAAAAAACCTAAATACACAAAACGACATATACTTTTATTCCAACTACATAAAACTCAGAGAAAAGGGAGGGAAGGAGATTTATTTAAGCTTTATTTATTATTTATTAGGCCTTATTACGATGATTTTTTTAATTTATTTTTTATATGTTTATATTTTACTTATTTTTTAAAAAGATTTTATTTATTTATTTGACAGAGAGAGAGAGAGATCACAAGTAGGCAGAGAGGTGCCCCGATGATTTTTTATTTTAAAATTTCTTTAAGATGATTGGTTATCCTTAAAAAATATTCCAAAAAATTCTGGCAAAAAAAAGCATGGTTTTTAATGTTTAGAGATATTATTAGTAATTAATTCTTCATAAATATTTCTAAGAAAAGAACTAAAAGATCTGCTTTAAAATTAAATAAGACAGGGGCGTCTGGGTGGCTCAGTGGGTTAAGCCTCTGCCTTCGGCTCAGGTCATGACCTCAGGGTCCTGAGATCCACCCCCGAATCGGGATCTCTGCTCAGCGGGGAGCCTGCTTCTACCTCTCTCTGCCTGCCTCTCTGCCTACTTGTGATCTCTCTCTCTCTCAAATAAATAAATAAAATCTTTTTAAAAAATTAAATTAAATTAAATTAAGATAGTAAGAGTTATCTATAGCACCCATTTTATTATGAGCAAAAGTGTTTTGAGAGTATTAAGGAGTAGAAATTCTTAAAACCAATCTGTTCATTTACTTGCAACCAGAGCCTTAAATATTTTACACCTTCTGACCCAGTGACCATCTTTCCAGGAATGCATCCGGAGTGGTATTCAGACAGGGAAAGAAAATAACTCAGGGGCACAACTGTTCATCACAGCCTCACAATGTGAAAAGTTGGAAACAACACGAAAACCTCATAGCATCCTCACATGAACACTATCAACTAGCCATCAGTGATATGGGCAAGAAGCCCACTGGATGCCGACAGGTGATTTAATCAGAAGGCAAAACCCTATACACAGCATGGATCTAATGATGTCTTAAAATACACTTTTTTAAGTTGCTGAGAAATACAGCACAAGGGGCGCCTGGGTGGGTCAGTCGGTTAGGTATCTGCTTTCGGCTCAGGTCTTGGGATCGAGCCCTATGCTCAGCAGGGAGCCTGCTTCTCCCTCTCCCCCTGCTTGTGCTCTCACTCTCTTGAAAATAAATAAAATCTTAAAAAGAAAATACAGCACAGTATTAGCTCTGGTTATTTTGAGGAGTGTAATTATTTGGAAAAAAAAAAAACAACCACCAACAACAGAAAAGTACAAAGCAGAAAATAAGTCCCCCTTCTCACTAAAAGTGTATAATCTTCTAAACTTTCTCCTCTTTTAAACAAATACACAGATACATTTTACAAACTTGGTTTCTGATGATTGGAGCAATTCCTCACCGTGGAGCTATGAAAATGATGCTGTATGCGAGGTCCAGCTCCGGACATTCTCATCACACAGACAATAAAGAGGGAACGCTTAGAAGTAGCACGTTTGGTCCCACTTATGTAAGCTGTTTCTTCCCATGTGCATTTCTAGAAGCACACAGGACACACGGCAGCATCCCCAGAAGATGGACGTGGAACCAGCACATTGGGATTTCAATTTCTTCTTTACGTCGTCCCCTGTCATCTCTGGGCGGGGAGATTTAAAGCCCCTTTTATTTTTTTCTTTATCCTTTTCTGGGTTTCCTAGTATTTCTACACTCAGGGTGCATTCATTTTACAACCAGGAAAAACGTTATTTTAAAAAAGATGTGTTTAAACTCAGCGTTGCTCTAAGTGGGTCAAGCACGCACCCGCCCGCTTCCTGGTTGAACAAGCTCATCTCTTTGGAGAGACTAGTTTTGCGATGCAAGGGCAGCCCACCTGCTGGGTTTTTGCCAGGCTCGCTGCATGGACCCCGCCTCCTGCCCCCCGAAATGCACACGGTGCACGTTCACTGGTGCCTGCCCCTCACTCCCCCTCCCTGGGGAGCCTGAGCCCCGAGCACTGCTGACAGGCTGAGTCTGCTCACTGTCCCTGCACAGATGGCCTCCGGGCTGGGGAGGCGGCGTGCCTGATGCCGCCGGAATCCTTGGGCCACAGAGGAGCTTCATCGACTCGTGTTCTTGACGCACAGGCTGTGTCTTTTCTTTGATGTCTTTTCCCCCTGGTAGTTTCAGCTCTGGCATCTCCTTTATTCTTGGTGTTCACAAAGACACACTGTCAGACAGCACCCCCCCACCCACCATGCTTTCTGTGAAAAAGAACCCAGTTAAGGGGGTAGGGATGAGGCAGGAGGAGGACCCAGAAAGTAAGATGTTTACAAGTCCCTATTTCTGATTTTTAAAGACTTTCCTGGAAGATAAATTCCCGCTATTCATAACCCCACTGACACCTACATAGTTCAAAGGAAACAGCGCTAGACTTCATTTCAGAAACTTTTAAAAATACATGAGATGGCAAACGCCAACCATCACATTCAGGCAGTACTTTATTTAAAGTTAAAAAGCTAAAATTTCAAAGATATTTTTGTTTTTAAAAAGTCGGATTCTATCCATGCAATCGATTTTTTTTTTTTTTAAGCTGCCTTCAATGTAAGAATGTACAGCACTGTTTTTAGGGAAAAAAGCACAGCAGTTTTTGTAACACCACGGCAAACGGAGCGAGGAGCGTGGAGGGCTCTGGGATGCCGCGGTGACTTCTGAACGGGCAGCGAGGCGTGTGGGTGCAAAGCTGGGGTTGACAGTCCCAAGGAAGCACGGTGCCACCCAGGGACCTGGAGACATTGGGGGAGTAGGGGCGGGGGGACTCCTGGCAGGAAAGGACAGGTTTCCCAGGAACTTCGCGAACACCCCAGCAGAGCAAAGTCACACAGGGAATCAGATCAAGATTCAAATCAAATCCCAGCATTGGTGAAACTGACATCGAGGAAGGGGCTCCCTCTCTCTAAATCTCTCGGGTCACTCGGGAAACGGAACATTTCTTCTGGTTCCCATAAGAAGGGAACAGAATACAGGCGGGGGGTTGGCACTAGGTGGGTGCTTAAACACAGCGTTTTCTCTTTGTTGCATGGATCCTAGAACTTCCTGCTGTCAGAAGACCTCCCATGACTCCTTCCTGGGGTTAAAGAAGACGGTGGTCAGGAAGAGGGGGGAGCAGTGGAATGTGTGTGTGTTTTAGGACTCTTCAAAAATGCTAGAGATAATGGCCTCTCCCCTGTACATCCCCCCATTCTTTTTTTTTTTTTTTTAAAGATTTTATTTATTTATTTGACAGAGAGAGATCACAAGTAGACAGAGAGGCAGGCAGAGAGAGGGAGGGAAGCAGGCTCCCTGCCAAGCAGAGAGCCCGATGCGGGGCTCGATCCCAGGACCCTGAGATCATGACCTGAGCCGAAGGCAGCGGCTTAACCCACTGAGCCACCCAGGCGCCCCACATCCCCCCATTCTTATCTAGACATGCACTGACATCTGCACACGGGGCTACAAAGCATTTAGACTGACATTGGTAATTGGAGTTGGAAAATAACTCCCTTTCAGTTCTCGGGTCTCTGAACCCCCTCAGTGAAGCTATAAACTGTTGGTTGAAATAGCTATTTGGCTGAATTTTACTTATTTATTTATAAGGTGTTTTTTTTTTTTTTATTTGAAAGAGAGAGAGAAATCACAAGTAGGGGGAGTGGCAGAGGGAGAGGGAGAAGCAGGCTCCCTGCTGAGCAGGAAGCCCAAGACGGGGCTCGATCCCGGGACCAGGGGCTCATGACTTGAGCTGAAGGCAGACACTCCACCGACTGAGCCTCCCAGGTGTCCCTAATGGGCTGACTTTTTTTTAAAGACAGCATTTTCGGGCCCCTGCATGGCTCAGTGGGTTACGCCTCTGCCTTCAGCTCAGGTCATGATCTCAGGGTCCTGGGATCGAGCCCCGCATCAGGCTCTCTGCTCAGCAGGGAGCCTGCTTCCTCCTCTCTCTCTCTCTCTCTGCCCGCCTCTCTGACTACTTGTGATCACTCTCTGTCAAATAAATAAATAAATTCTAAAAAAAAAAAAATGACAGCACTTTTAGGTGATTACTTGCCGTTAATTTTGGTGGCTGACGCACAGAGGCACAGAAATACAGCAGTTCAGTTAACATACTCTTCCCTTATCTTCTGGCTTTGACATTTAAAGCTCTAACAACCTGTTACCAGTCCACTCTTGGAATATGGTAAATAAATACACTTTACATCCTGTTCGCTGTCCTCTCTCTTGGTGTTCAACTGTAGGCGAAATGGGAATTTGGACGACCCCCCTCCGGGACCCCCCAGAAGCAAAGGCCCCACCCGTACCTCTGTTGAAGGAGGCCGGTGGGTCGGACCCTCTGGTGGAGATGCTGTTTAATTCCCGTATCTCCTAGCATGGCAACCACTCCCGGGTCTTCCGCTAATGTTCCCCCCCTCCCACATCATGATTACACCTCCACTACTAAATCATTTCATGGCTCGCAGGGAAGAAGGCCTGTGGATCCAGCATTCAGAAAGGGGCAACTGTCTAGCAGACCAAGCATTTATCGATGCTGGTCAGTATTATTCAATCCAGATGAACACACGCCACTATGTCTTACCCCAACATTAGACCTGAGCATCACCTCTTTCTACCTTCGATACAGTTACAGAATTTGCAGGTAGACAGGAGGCTATGTATTTGGAGACCGTCATGGCACCAACAGCTATGTCAGTGACCGTGTCCAATAGCAGTCCCGACCCTAGATCCTCCCCTCCTGGACGCCAGCCTTCCCTATACTACCAAACACAGGAACTTAGACAATGTGCTAAGCCCTCCACTAAGAGTTATAAGATCTTCTCAACCCACCACTCAGGCCAATCAGAGTCCATCCCCTGCAGCTGGATGTGGAGAGGCTCCCCACGGAGCGTGTCCACAGACATCGCCACGAGTCGTCTACCCCAGCAGAGGGCCTTCTGCTGGGAGGCAGGGCTGCCAGCTCGGGAGACAGACGCTGGTGCTTCTTGAGCACGTGGTGAGCCGACATCTGGGAACCGTTTTCCTGCAGGCACTGGGTAGACTTTCAACCTATGAGGAATTCCTACATGACTCTCCCTTGGCACCCAGATTTCCTAAATATTCACTCCTTACCACATAGGTTGCTCCGTCTGTCTGTCCGTCCCTCGTTTTTCTTCCCTGAGCTATGTGAGAGTTGTAGCCATCACATCTCTTTAACCCTCTGTATGTCAGTGTGTCTTTCCTAAAAATTAAGGGCTTATTTTATGTAATCAGAGTACAATGCAGAGGCTTAACCCACTGAGTCACCCAGGCGCCCCAGGGCCATGGTTTAATATTAGGTTCACTCTTTGTATGGCACAACCTCACAGGTTTGGACAAACGTATACCCCCTATGTGGAACAGTTCCCGGCACCCCAGCTATTCATCCTCCCCCTTTTCCTCTTCCCAACCCCTGATGGCTTCATCGTCTCTGCAGTTCTGCCTTTCCCAGAACGTCATAGAGATTTTATTCTTTACATTTTGTTCCCAATCACTTAAAAATGTAAAAACCACTCTGAGCTCGTAAGTGGTACAAAGACGGGCAGCCAGCCAGATTTGGCCCGAGGACCACAGTCTGCCAAGTCCTGATCTCATCTACAGAATGTATTCAAATTTCACCCACTGCCCGAACAATGCTGTGGACGATAAAGCACAACCTTCCTTCTGGTTTGGGATCGAACCCAGATCACTTGGTGAGGGTAGCTGTCACCTCCCTTGACTGGCTTCCATTCTTTAGTCTTTGTCTTTCATGATCGAGACATTTTTGGAAGAGTGTTAGACATTACGGGTATCTTGTTTTTTTGTTTGTTTGTTTTTAAGATTTTATTCATTTATTTGACAGAAATCACAAGTAGGCAGAGAAGCAGGCAGAGAGAGAGGAGGAAGCAGGCTCCCTGCTGAGCAGAGAGCCCGATGTGGGGCTCCATCCCAGGACCCTGGCATTATGACCTGAGCCGAAGGCAGAGGCTTTAACCCACTGAGCCACCCAGGCACCCCACGGGTATTTTGTAAAATGCCTCTTGATTTAGACGATCTGGAATCTCCTCCTGATGGGACTCAGGCCAGCATCTTGGGCAAGAACAAAGTTCTTAGGGAGGCTGCATCCTTCCTGGTGCATCATGTCGGGAGGCCCGTGCAGATGCGGGGTTCCGTGTTGGTGAGTTAATCCTGATCCACTCGGTTAAGGTGGTATGTGCCAGGTTTTCCACCGCAAAGTTACTGTTTTTCCATCGTAATTAACAAGTACTTGTGGAGAGATCAATATCATGTTTCTCATAACATGCAACCTACTAGTTTTAGCATCCGGGGACCAATTTCACTTGAATAGATTATTTATTGCATGGTTGCCAAATAATGATTTGGTTTCATGAGTTCTTCTGTGTTTACTGGGCAGGATGCTACTGTAAGGAAGACCCCGTTTCTCCCTCACTTATTTATCTATTTATTTATGTCAGAATGGATTTAGGGATTCATATTTGATTTAACAGATTACATGTTTTCCTGTCATTATTTATTTTGATGCTCAAAATTGCCCCAGATTTGGCAGGTGGAAGCTCCTTGAGGCTGGTGCCTGGGTCCTGTTGACATGTCCCTGTCATCTTTCAGCAGTTCCTTACTTTCTGGCATAAGAAGAAGTTCCTGACTCACTTTCAAATTTCTCCGTCCCAGCCTTGGAATCAGCCTTTTCTCCACAGAGCTCTGGTTCCTTTTATTAAAAAATGACATTTATGTATTTATTTATTTGAGAGACAGGGATGGGGAAAGCAAGAGGGAGAGAGAGAATCTCAAGCAGACTTCACACTGAGCACGGAGCCCGAGTGGAGCCCTATCCCACAACCCTGAGATCATGACCCGAGCTGAAATCAGGAGTCAGATGCTTAAACTGACTGAGCCACCCAGGCACCCTGCATAATAATGACATTTATAAAACAGATCTGGATACTAGGAAATAGCAAAAAAGTGTGTTTCCTTCCTTACTTCCTTTTTTCCTTCCTTCCTCCCTCTGACCCCACCTCCCACCCCATCCATCCATCCATCCATCCACCTTAAAAACCGCTGAAGTCCACTGAAAACTCCAATTCTAATGCAACACCACATGGTCCATTCTATTCTCCCTCTTTCTATGTTTGTAACTTCCTTCTCCAATAATGAGAAATCTGGCTCCCATTATCTCAGATATTTTTACTTATTTGCTCAACACTGTAATACACAGAAAGTAGCTTCAGAACTGCAGACCCCATGCTACTGTGAAAAACAAACTCACTAACCAGCCTTCAGTATTTATCTGCATTTCTTTTTTGTCTCTAGCCTGAGGGTACAGAGTCGAACTCTGTGTTTACAAATTCCTTGGGCTCCTTCTTCATGTCTTTCACTTTAGTGTGGTTACGTTATTCATCTAAAATAAGGTCAGGCTTAATTGTACTTCTGTGTCCCATTATAGGGTTGCTTCTCCCATCCTTGTTTTTTTCCTATTGTAATTTCTTGTTTCTTTCTTCTTCTTGGTTCTGAGAATCAGAACTACACAGAAAAGCCTAATGAGAAGTGTCACCTCATCTATACCCGGAACTCTCCCTCCAACTCCTTTCTGTAAATAACAATTCAACGGATGTCATTAGTTTCTGACTTATTCTTCCAGGTCCTTCCTTCTACACAAATGAATGGATATGTGCACACTATTTCCTTTTCTCCCTTGCATAAAGTTACCATGTTGCAGATACTCCTGGTCTTTTGTGGGTTTGTTTGTTTTTTCCCCCACTCACTATGACCTGGAAACACTCTGTGAATTCTTAGAGCTCTTCCCCATTCTCTTCCAAAGCTGAGGAGTGTCCCCTATGTGCACGTAGCACGGCTTATTCAACAACCGTCTTACAGATCGGCATTTAGGTCATCTCCGAGAGACAGCAGATTGAATACCTTCATTCTCACATATTTTTGTGTTGTTGAAGTGGATCTCCGGGTAAATTCCTAGGACTGGGATGCGGGGTCAGAAGGCGAATGTGTATGTAGCTTTGTGAGATGCTGCGGAAATCCCTGCATTACGAATGAAACAACCACACGGATGGCACACCTGTGCCCCCACCACCTCACCAGTACAGCAAGACGTCACACCTTTTCCATTTTAGCCGTGTGAGCTGGTGTTCAGTGTAGTTGTAATTTGCATTTCTCTTACCTGTGAGCTTTTCCTATGTGTAAGAGCCATTTATATATATAGTACGTGTGAATTACGTGTTCATGTCTTTCGCCTATTTTTAAACGGGCATTATCTATCAGGGAATGGTCTTGCTTTATCTGTGGCGTCTTGCCAATATTTTCTCCCAGGTTATTGTCTTCTGGTTTTGTTTATGGTGGTTTTTGTTTTTTTTTTTTAACCATGCAAAAATGTTTGATTTTTTTCTTATATTTATGTAACTGACTGTATCACTCTTTTACTGCCTCTTGTTTTTGTGTTTCTTCAGCGCCTACACCCAAGTTCCATAGGAACTCATCCACTTGTTTCTGATATTTATAGGATTTCACTTTAAGTTTAAATCCCTGATCAATTTGGGGTTTATTTTTATGAATGGTGAAAGGGATGGGTCTGATTTTGTCCTCCCCCCCGCCAAAATATCTGTCAAATTGTCCAGGATCATTTGTTTAAAAGTCTACCTTTGGCCTACAAATTTGAGACGTCACCATTATCGAATACTACATTTCTCTATGCACTTGGGTCCATTTCTAGACTTTCTATTTCTTTCTGCTGGTCTTTCCATTTATTTATTTTTTTTTTTTACTTTTTTTTTTTTAAAGACCCATTTATTTAATTGAGAGAGAGGATGAGAGAGAGAGAGAGAGAGAGCATGAGAAGAGGGAGGGTCAGAGGGAGAAGCAGACTCCCTGCCAAGCAGGGAGCCCGATGTAGTACTCGATCTCAGGACTCCAGAATCATGACCTGAGCCGACGGCAGTCGCCCAACCAACTGAGCCACCCAGGTGCTCCTGGTCTTTCCATTTATTCACATGCCAATATCACGCTGTTTTAATTATAGAAGCTTTACAGTGTGTTTTAAGATCCAGCAAGGCTAGTAACTCCTCATGGCTTTTCATTTTCATTATTTTCCTGACTTATTGCATATTTAATTTTCTAAACAAATGTTAGCATCTATTTGCCTAGCTTATTGGTTTTAAAAATGGTAGTTTTTGCATAAGTGCATTAAAGGTATAAATTAACTTAGTTAGGGAAAGGGGTGCCTGGGTGGCTCAGTCAGTTGAGCATCTGCCTTCAGCTCAGGTCATGATCCCAGTGTCCTGGGATCGAGCCCCGCATCAGGCTCCCTGCTCAGTGGCAGGGAGTCTGCTTCTCCCTCTCCCACTCCCCCTACTTGTGTTCCCTCTCTCGCTGTGTCTCTCTCTGTCAAATAAACAAAATCTTTTAAAAGAATTAACTTGGGGAGGACTGATATTTTGGTGATCTCAAACTGTCCTATCTACCAGCAGGCAACATCTTACATTTTTTCCAGGTTACTTTTGTGGATTTCAGACATATTTCAAAATCATCTCATGTAAATTTTACACATTTTTTTTGGTTAAGTTCATTCATTAGGTATTTTATCTTATCTCTTGCTGTTGTGATTGCATACCATAATATCTTTTGCTGGTTACTGTTTGTATATACAAAGACTATAGATTCCCACACATTAATTTTATATCTTGCTCTCTCATTGAATTCTTTTATTGTTCAAGTTAGAGAACCAATGATTCTCTAAGGTATTCCAGGCATACTATTATAACATCTGCAAATAGAGATAGTTGTTCTTCCTTTTCAATTATGCCTCTATTTGGATTGGCCAATACCTTACAAGCAATGTTAAGTAGAAGTAGAGATAGTGACTACCCTCCTTGCCTTGTTTCTGTCCTTAGTGGGACCCTTAGTTTTTAGGTTTCCTCCACTAAGACACCATCTTTAGTATTCACACACACATGCAATCACATTAAGAAAAAACCCATTAATTCTAATTTAGGAATATATTTATCAAGACAGGATGTTGAATTTTATGAAATGCTTTTTCAGCATCTATGGAGACAACCATATGTTTTTCCTCCTCCACTCTATTAACATATTAAAGAACTAATATAGCTATAAATATATTAATTTGTTTTTTCCAATATCAAACCAACCTTGCACTCCTGGAAAAAAATATTTGATCATGGTATGTTATTTTCTTAATGTGGTGCTGGATTCTGTTAATATTTTTTACTTCCATATCAAGGCTCAGAAATGATACTCAGAAATGATACAAAAAAAAAGAAATTTTTTGTGTTGTCTTTAACAGATTTAACATATTATCTACTTCCTTAAAGAGGATCTGAGTTTTTTTCTTCATTTGCTTTGTGGCCATGCTCTCTCTACTGAAGTCTTGCCTATCAGCAAGAATTAAAAAGTTTTGGCTAATGATCCTATAGGACAATTCCTAGAGAAGCCTTTTCTATTTCTTCTTGAAATGGCTTTCATACTCCTGGTCTGCCTCAAATCTCTTTGCGTCTGCAGTTCTGTGTCATTCACACACAACATGTGGGGATCAACCAGTGAGTCCCATTACCACGGACTAAGTTAAGGAATTTATGCCTATGAATCTGAACTGAGGCTTCCCCCTCACCCGCCAACTGTCAGGCTAGACACGTACTGGACTTTCTCAAGAAGGTATGCACCAGGTCTGGTAGAGATCAGCCAGAATGATCAGGTCTCCTGACATTTCACAGAGCATTCCTCACATTTAACAAGACACAGGTCACAAGGGAAACCATTTGAAGAGTCTCAATCATCTCCATTAAAACTTTAGAAAAAAACTGAGAACATACGTAGATGTTTTGTGCTGCATTTTTCACTCAGTTTTAACAGAGGACTCAGTCTTTATTAGAAACCACCAAGCTCAACCAAGGTGGGATCCTGACCATAGAGTCAAGGTCATAGAATCAAAGGTGCTTCTAGAGTTATATCCTCTAACAAAGACGCACGTAGGAACCTGCTGTGGAATTTTAAGGAAACAAAAACAAAAACAAAACACATAGATGTTAAGGCCTCATCTTAGACCCATCGAATCCCAATCTCCAGAGAGACTGGCTATGCCCTAAGTAATCAGGATACAGGTGGTCCAGAGGCTGGTGTCCTGAAACCATTGCACCAAAAGCTATTTCTCAATAATTTTTTTAAAAAATTCTATTTCTTGAAAAATCTCCAGAGCTACAACATTAAAGGGTGCCCTTCTCCTCTGGCCATCACAGCTCCTGAAATAAAATATTGCATTTTTTTTTTCTATCCCCTAAGATAACACAGAAACATGCCCACAAATGAGGAGATTTTATTTTCTAGAGCTAAGGTGGAGATTGGTAGTTAAGGACAAGGGGAAAGAGGGAAAGGCATGAGGGACTGGCAATCAGACAGAAAGTATACACCACTGAGTGCCACTGTATACAAGACTGTGACTTGGAAAAGTCTGAGTTCCTTGTTAGTGTTCTGTTCCCCTAGACTGACTTCTTTCACAGACACCAGAGGTCAAGCCTGAGTAGTTTTCAGCCCCATGAAGCATGTTAAGGGACAGGACAGTCTCAGTCTCTCCTTCTCCCTCTCTGTCTCTCTCTCTCTCTCACATACACATGACATTTGCACTCATGGTCACTACCTCATTATGACAGGCTTCCAACAGTAAGGACACCAGCCAACACAGCACCGTTTTCCCCTCACTATAAAAATTTCTCCAAGCCCCGGGCGCCTGGGCGGCTCAGTTGATTAAGCATCTGACTCTTGATTCCAGCTCAGGTCATGATCTCAGGGTTATGGGATGGAGCCACGCATCAGGCTCTGTGCTCAGTGGGGGGAGTCTGTTTGCTATTCTCTTTCCATTTTCCCCTGCCCCTCCCCCACCACTCACAATTTCGCTCTCTCTCTAAAATAAATAAATCTTTAAAAAAAAGGAATTTCCTCAAGGTCTTGTGAGCTAATTAATTAATGAGCCATGTATCTTCAATCACAGGTAAAGAATAAGTCTTCAGGTCCTCAGAAAGTATAGCAAGGTTACTGCATAATCCAATGGTATCATTTACTGAGCACCCAACCATGCAATTTTTTTTCACTTCAACAATCCAGTGGCTCTCGTGATGGTCATTGCCACGTGGTCTCATTTTACACACGAGGAAGTGGAGGCTGCAGAGGTTAATGGCCTGGTGAGGTCCCAGAACAGTTAAAGCTTTGCCTGGATCCGAGGCCCACTCTGTGAGTCACTACCAAAAAAACAAAACAAAACAAAACAAAAAAACTCTCCTTTTACCAAAACAAAATTTGAAGGTAGAAATGCCACCAGCCTCTTAAAATGCATTTTCGAGTTATGGAAGTCCGGCGATCCTGGGGGTTACATGCTTTCCTGGAAAGTTATGAAAATGTACACCCAACATGGAAAATCAGAATGGGGTTCCCGCATTTTTTTTTAAAGAATTAAAATAGAGTCATCTTAAATTAAAAAAAAAAAAAAAAGGAAAACCATCACACTTGCCCCAAGGTCCGTCTGCTCAGCGCTTGCCTGCCTGAGTGGGCGCTTTCCCTACTCTGTGTGCATTCATTCTTGTTTCAAAAATGCCAATCTTTCTTCACCAAATTTACATCAAAACTCGCATTGTTTCTTTACCTACAGAGCCAAGGGGCTGCTGACGGAGCCGGGCACACAACGCGACGAGAAGGTAATGAATGTCTTCCTCTAGGAAGGGGGGCTCCACCCCGCCACTCAGGCCCTCACGGGGGCCCCTCTTTCCACCCCAATACCACTGCCGCTTGGAGGGTAATTAGGAGCACGAATCTCCTGCCCTGCCAGCTGGTCTCCAAACCATTGCCTCTTCCACCACCTTGCCACCCCTATATCACCCTTCCCCTCTCCCTCTCCAGGCCTCTCTCCAGGGCCCTCCTCGCACCCCACCCGGCCGGAGATCAAGCAGCATGTCAGAGCTCGTTCACCAGGAAGCTTAGCACCAGCTTAACTCTCCATTCACTGGGACAAGGGGCCCCTTTCTTTAATGCACGGCTTTGCTCCGAGAGACGCTGGGTTTACGGCCCCTGTGAACTCAACCTGGTTCAGCATCCAATTCTAGAACAGGGTTTCATGCAAATGGTTATTTTCCAACCCGCCCCGTTCCCCGGCTGCATTTTCGACCCAACCCTGCTGGCCCCCTTGAGGCCAGCTTCTGGGGAGGCTCGGTGCCGGCAGCCCACCTAATATCCTGCTCCTTTGCTCAATTCTTCTATTGTTTCGGCAAATGTTAGCGTTAATTCTCCAACACTTCCCAGCTCTACTATCGCATCAACTGCAAAAAGAGCGAGTTTCTCTTCTTTTCCGATTTGTACTCGCGTAGTTGATGTCTGTCGTCTACTGAACGTGGCTGATATCCCTAGGATGATATCCAGCACCGGGGGAGCTGGTGGACTTCTGGTCTTGTTCCTGGTCTTTGTGGAAATACACTGAGCGCGTCTCCATCAAGTGGGACACCAGCTCTAGGATCCAGTGGATCTCACTCACTTTCTCCCAACACCGGGTCTCAACCTCTCCTCCCACAGATCCCCTCACGGGCTCTGGGAAACACTGTTTCAGGCCCAGGAGTGCCAAAGGATCCAGCTGAATGGCTGGTCTCTGGAGACACCCTCAACCCAGGTGGGCTCCAACCTCCTACCCTCACCTCCGCAAGGTTTCCCTGCATCTCAGCCGGAGAACGTCTGTCTCCCGGACAGCTGCAGGGAGCGACCATATAGGATGCTACAGGACGGGCAATATCCTTGCCCTGATTCCAACAAGATACTTGTGCACGGAGAGAAGGAGGAGCAGATGGAAAGTCAGTTTTCCTGGGGTTTCCCGGGAATTTTCTCTCCTGATAACTACCTTCATCCTGCCTTTTGCTGCCCCTTTAAAGAGAAAAGGGCTTCCCACGTGTTAATTGTTGAGTGTTTTTACTGCCCTTTTATTTTGCTTGACATCTGATAATCAATCTTCTGTATACGTTTACATACGCTTTTCTATTTAAACTTTTTTTTTTTTTTAAATCTAAAAAACATAGTACCATACCGCCAAAGGTGTCAGGAAATGCACTCAAATAAGGACGGGCTCCAAAGACCGCCCTGCCAACGAAATGCCAGTAAAACCTGAAACCCGGTTCAGACACACTGGGAAGGTTCCAACATTTAAGACTTAAAGAACTTCTTTATTCCAGTAAATCAGCTGCCCTGTGAATACCATCAAAATCCTATGCTTTAATGGGTGAGGGACTATCAGAGGAAGGGGTGGAGAAGGAAAGGATTTGGACAAGTACAAAATTTAATTTAAAAACTATTATGAGAAGTTTAATTTCCCCCTCCCCCAACCAAATACATAAATCTTTCCCATGCATTTTCTTTGTTTCATTTTTCTTCAAAAAAAAAAAAACAAAAAAAAAAACCACTTTTTAAAAGCATCCTGAACCATTAGAAGCCATGAACAGGGTAAGTCAGTGGAATGGAGTTTTTAATTACAAATATTTATTTACTGGATTCCTAATCATTAAAACGCCACGTCAGATAGACAGGGGAATGCAAAGGAATTTTGCCTCCCTCTTACCTCCCCACTCCCCCCCCCCCCCCCCTCCATGAGGGATGAGGCGCCGCTTTGATCTCAACGCAGAAACCGCAATGATGTCCCCATCTTTGGGGGGAGGGCTGGGCCACTGACTCAAGCACTGCCACCAGCAGGGGTCACAAAAAGCCCAGGGGAGGTGCTTTGCTGGGGGCATCCATGGGGGTACCCTGCTGATGCTGAGCCCCAGTCTCCTCGCAGATAAATCTGGACCCTACATGAGTGTGTCACACTGCCATGCATGCTGGGGGCATGTAGCTGACGTCAGCTCCTTCCCGCTGGCAAGGGGACATGAAGGAAGGGACACAAGGCTCCTTGGCTGTACCTTTTCTAGGAAAGGAGGTGGCTCCCACCTTCCAATTTGAGCCATTTGTACAACAGGGCACACGGCGCCCTGGTCAGAGGTGCTCAGAATGTTCTGGAGAAAGAGGAACCATCTGGTCTTCCCTTCCCACCCCACCGGACTGAAAGGAAGCTTCAAAGAAAAGCCTCATGAGAGCACCTGAGCAAGCTCTCAAGGACTTGCTAAACATAGTGTTGTTCCCAGTCTGCGGCTGGTACACAGGGCACAGGACACCTGTGCTGATGCGCAGGCTGGGGGCGGCCTCTGCTCTCAACCACCCCCCGCAAGAAGGGGTGTCAGGGCTCCTTGGGGAAACACCGCTGCCTTGTGCTTATTTCTTTTGCTTTCACCCCTCGGCGTGGCTCGGTTCTGATCCCAGGTATCTTCTGTCTTCATTTTGCTAGACTCACTCCTTTCCCCCAATCCCCTAGTGGACTGTTCGGTGACCACGTCCCAGAAAAGTCAAAGCCATGGCATTTCGGGGGTGCCCAGGTGGCTCAGTCAACAAAGCGTCTGCTCTCAGCTGAGGTGATGATCCCAGGGTCCTGAGATCAAGCCCTGCGTCGGGTTCCCTGCTCAGTGGGAAGCCTGCTTCTCCCTCGGCCCTGCCACTCCCCCTGCTTGTGCTCTCTCTCTCTGTCAAATAAATAAATAAAATCTTTAAAAAACAAACAAATAAAACCGTGGCATTTCCTGGAGACACTACTTTGTCTTCCTGACGCTGTCTGGGTGCAGGCCCCTGTCTGTACCCATGCTCAATGCTTCAAGAAGCAACGTGCAGCAGGCCCCCGAGGAAAACACAGAAATGTCAGAGCTGGGGGCGCGCTGAGCTCACGATGGCTGGGCCACGCATGGGGCAAAAGTGACACACCACGCCGCCCTGTGTCAACAGAGTGGGCCCAAGTGACTTCAGCAGAAACGTGGGGATGGACACACCTCTAGACCTACTGCTAAATGTGGTCCCAGCAAACGACCCTCATAAAACCAAGAACAGTAAACGGAGCTTAACGTTCTAATGAAATCGAGATTGCTGGGTGTGCTTTCAAAAAATGAAACTGCCTGGAACTTCTCATAACGCTTTTTACGATAAGCATTAAAATGCAAAGAGGAAGATGGAAGTTCCTGGTCCAGACCCAGTCTGTAATGAGCGAGAGCAGAGGCCTCGCAGGCGGGGTCCGGGAGAGAGGTGTGTGCACTGCATTACAGTCAGAGGTTATTATATAAAATGAGTGTGTTATTAAAAGGATCCTAAAGTCATAAAAAGTCGAAGTTATTTTTACTGAGGATGAATAACTTCTTTGGTAAAAAAAATGAATAACTTGTATTATCTTGCTCCAGAGCACAGGGGAGCCCTGAAAGCTGTCACCCCGATTCCTCTACACGAGAGGGCTTTTGTTGCCAGTAGTTGGGTTTTGTCGTTTTTGTACGGCATTTTTGTCTTGGAAAGATCGAGAACTCAGTCTTGAAGGAAGTTGGCGTGAAAGAATCCCTCCAATTAGCAAATGTGGACCTTGATTATCCTACTGGGAAAGAATCCTACTGAAAGAATCTTTCAACAGAAAGACCCATCTCCTCCCACCACGTCAGCTACGGACATGACGTGTTGTGTCCTTACGTCTCAAACACCACACACCACCTCAACCACTTGATGCCACACAGAGAATGAGATCATTGGGTCGGACGACTGTGGTCTGATGCAGTGGGGAAAGAAAAGTTTTTCATGCAGTTCTCCTTTCAAATGCATTCAATTAATTGAACATATGCTAAAGTATGACTCTGGGCTTGAACTCCTCAAGTAATTTAAACATATTCCCCATAATTTTCTTTGTGTCCATAAACCAAGGGAATTCCAATTTAATCTCTGATGGGATAATCATAAATTCTAAATGAGTGGAGACGAAATAACGTTCTCCTTTACATGGTCAAGAGGATGTAGGATATTTGATTTAGGAACGTACTCATGCTATAGACAGTCCGGAAAACAGAAATAAAAGACGTAATCATTCAGTCTAACACAACGTAACCACTTTTCCATATCTCCTAGTCCTTTGTCAGATTCGTGTTTTAAGATTTTAATCTCTGGGGCACCTGGGTGGCTCAGTGGGTTAAGCCTCTGCCTTCAGCTCAGGTCATGATCCCAGAGTCCTGGGATGGAGCCCCACATCGGGCTCTCTGCTCAGCAGGGAGCCTGCTTCCCCCCTCTCTCTCTGCCTGTGATCTCTGTCAAATAAATAAATAAAATCTTTAAAACAAAACAACAAAAAAAGATTTCAATCTACTACCTCCTTATTTTAACTTACTTTTTAATTGATCTAAGAATTGCTCTATATTGTCTTTCTGTTGATGGTTAGTAATATCCCATTGAGTATGGGTTTCCCCATATATATTGCTATATATTTTCCCATATAATTCTTGAGTGTAGATTGCTACAAAGTAGGGTTACGGGATCCAAGGCTGGGAACTTCTTGTGCTCCTTAATGCTCGTTACCAAATCGCTCTTCAGAACATTTTTCCAACGTGCACACTCCCATCAAGGTTTAAACTTTGTTTCAGAGTACCTGTCTCATTGTATCCTTGCCTATCTTGAACAGGATCACTAAAAAATAAATAAAAATTAATAAAAAATTTAAAATCCATGGTTTTTGGTCATTTGTTTTTGTTTTTTTGTCTTGGTTTGGTTTTTGGGGGGCTAATTTAGTGGGTGACAAGCGTGTTCGGTGAATCGTGAAGAACTGCGAGGAAGTAGTGTCCTATGATCTTAGCTCGGCTCCTATATTCCAGAGTAAAGGCATCAAAATAATCACAGAGACATATTGTGTATGTGGCTGCCTTTCTCCGAGTCTTAGGTTTCTGCTCATCTGCACAGAAAGATCCAGAAGGCAGGAGGAATGCTCCAATCTGTCAAGACTCAGACAGCAAGGGGGGCTGTCTGCGCTGGGAGGCGGGTCGGGCTATGCTGTATTACTGTTCCGGCGTCATTTCGCTCGGCCTGTGCAACACTTGAGTTTCCAGAAGCAGATGACAGAATTTTGGTGTTCTCTCCACTTAGAAAAACCATGAAGTTGGCAGAATTTTCTTCAGTCGTTCTGTTTATCATCATTGCCTATCTGTGCGGATTCGGCACAGATATGGCTTTTGGTTCTTCTTAGAGCTGAGAATTTGGGTGTTGGGCAACTTGCTTTGTATGCAGAATAAAATAAAACAACAAACTAAGGTGTGCTTTAGTGAGGTCCGGGCTTGCTTATACTTACAGTGGGTTAAATATGCCTTATCTAAGATCTTCTGAACATGAATCATTATAGGAAAGATTTTGCACGGGGGAGAAAACAGCAATGGACGTGTCCACAACAAAATCTGCACACATCTCGCTGGGCCTTGGGTGACCCTCTAAAACACTCTCCCTTATAAAAAATTTCAAACACTCAGCGAGCAAGAAGAATGGTGTAAGGAGCCCCCATGTGTGCGATCACTGTCGACAACCAATAAGGCCTTTAATGCTCGCAGACTGGAAGGAGGCGCCCCCCCGCCCCCCGGCCCCGCATCCAGGCTTCCCAGCAGCCGCTGACTCTCCGTGAGGCAGCTTCCAGCACTTGCGAGAAGCAGCGCCGCCAGCTGCCAAATTCCTGCTGGGTCGGCCAAGAGGTATGAACCAAAAATGAAAAAACACGAAGGACTTGTTTTTTAAAAGCAATACATCAAACAGAAAAAGAGCTCTTTTGTATGAATTTCTGGTGTGGAAGCCAGAGAAGAGAAAATCGTTCTCCCTCCCGGGAGGAAGCGGCTTGACCTCACCTGCAACTTTTCTCTTACGGTGTGGGTTTTTCTCACCCCATTAAATGTAACCTATTCTAGGTAGGTTTGTACCGTGTGGGAGAAAGAGGGAGTGATGGAGAAAATGCCCAAGGGAAGCGAAGTGCCCAAGGGCGGGCTGGGGCTGCCACCATCGCTCTAGAAGGCGGGCCCTGGAGCCACATCCATGTGGGGGGGCAGGGCCACATAAGTGGGGGGGCACATACTTTGGGGGGCACAGGGCCATGGGGATACGACTGCTTCAAAGGTCCTGTCAGACACACAAGGGCACAAGGATCATGTTTCCATGGCCTCAGAAGTCATGTACACAACCCCCCACCCCTACCCTACAACACTCTTTACAAAAGGAAAGAGGGGAAAAAAAAGAACAGAACAGGAAGAAAAACCAGGTTAGAATGGGGCCTCATCCCACCACTTAAAAAGAAACGGCCATTTGGGATGGTGGGAACAGGTTTCACACTGAAACCCAAAGGAAAAGCAGCAGAATCAAACCAGTGTTCTCAAAGAGTAGAGAAACAGGAGCATGAACCCCTTAAAACCCAGCCAGGGAGCCCCGCCAGCTGTCAGGGCGCTCCAGACTGTGCCGCACGGAGCAGGAAAAGACAATGTCAGTACTGCGTCCCTAAATCCCCATCCCATTAACCAGGTGCCAATAGTGAAACCTACAGAAGGACCCCAGTTAAATCACCTGGCGGCTGCTCAGCAGGCTCCCAGCGCTCATCCCTGGGGACGGGCAGCCTTTTCTTCAGTCACACGGTCACGTGGCAGGAGAAGGAGCTCACTTTGGCATCCGTGTGACAAGGGACAGTAGCCATCTGCCTACACACTGTCCCCTGTAGACTTGTTGGAGCAGAAGCCTCAGGGAGAGCTGACAATCGGCCGTTTTAGACCTGCGAAAATGGCACTTTCCCGTGACTCAGACCACGGGAAGCAGGAGGAGAAGCAGCATCCGCTGATTTTTCTGACATCAGCGCCCAATGGAACTGCTGCATTGCGATCCTGCTGAGCCCTTGGGACAGTGCTGCAAGGTGGGGACCTTGAGACCCCGTTCGTGGATGAGACAACGCAAGGGATTGATCCCGGACGGCAGCTGGTAAGAGGCATGCCTGGTACCCACGACAAGTAACTGTTCCCAAATGAGGAAACCAACAGCCAGTGAACGTCTTATCACAGAGCTGCTGGGACGGGTGGCGCGCTTGGAGCAGCGGCACAGCCAGAAGCCAGTGGGGGAGGCTGCAGGGAAAGAAGGCTGTGCAGTGCCAGATCCCGGCCCTTTCAGAGGGACTGAGACCCAAGGGCTAGCTCCATCTTAACCGTGACAGTCACCCTACTGGTTTGCTTTCATTTCCCTTTCCTTTCATGGCGCAGGCACACGCTAAAACACATCTTTGGTGGGAGCCGCATCTGAGCTCTCCAAAACATCCATCCGCTTAACCACACTGGGCTTGGAGGGATATGCGTGGCAATGCCTCTCTCTGTTCCCGTTGCCTCATTCCCGAGCTTTGCCCTTGCCTCCCGATCGCACTGACATGTTCACAGTTAGACCTGAGCTCCTAAGATACTTCATCTCCGATGAGATGACCTGTTCACAGGCTTGGCTGGTTTCTACAAGAGAAACCTTGACTCTTTAGGAACAAGTAAAAAGTTAAAGTCGTTGAGACCTTTAATTACCCTTTCTAATGTTAATGTTCCATTTGCTTCTGGACGTTTCCTTAGGGACAAGCTCCTTTCTCTAGGCCCCTGCTTCTCCGGAGAGCTTGAAGGCCACGCAGAGGCTTGTGTCCCTGGAGACTCATGGAGACACAGGGTAATGGGGCGCATACTCAGCCGTGCGGCAGTGTTACTCCCTGCGGCAAAAAGGCTGGGTGAGTGGATAGGTTAAAATGTCGTTTATATATTAAAACAAATACACACTAGATTTACGGAGTAGAATTACCATATGGAGTGGGTGAATTCATAAGGTGACAATACAGTGAAAACAAAATAAAGCAGAGTAAAAGCATAGAGAGGGTCAAGGGAGGGGGTGTCTGTCAACTGTGTGCGGAATGGTCCGGCAGGGCCCCGTGGGTAAGACGTTTGTTCAAAGAGCGCCAGGAAGCCAGAGAGCGTGCCATGAAGGTATCAGAGAGAAGAATGTTCCAGGCAGAGGAAACAGGAAGGCCAAAGGCCCCGGTGGGTATGGGGAAAAACAAGGTGGCCTTGTACATTGTGAATGTGTGTAGGGGACAGGGACGGCTACGGGAATGTGGGTTGGGGGTGGGGTGGGGCAGGTTTAGGGCTCTGAAGATCTGGATTCTGGATTTTATACCGAATGAAATAAGAAGCAATGTTGAGGCATTCTAAGCAGAGGGATGATATAATCTTCTTTAAAAAGATTCACCTGTCCCCTGTATGAAAAACACCTGGGAGGGAGTGCAGCGGTGGTGTCAGTGGTCACAGGGAATCGACCAGGAAGCCCTACAACCATGTCGGTGAGAGGCAAGGCTGCGTGGGCTGGCCTGGGAATGCCAGAAGCTGGAGGGGCAGCTGCATTCTAGATCTTTCTAGATTGAGTTCCTGAAAGAGAGAGAGAGAGAAGGAGGGAGAGAAAGGAAGGTAGAAAGGAAGGAAAGAGTCAAGGATGAGTCCAAGATTTCTGGCCTGCACAACTGGGAGAAAGGGGACATGCCATTTGCGGAAAGGAGGAAGCCAGGTGCCGAGCAGGTGGAGGGTGGATTGGGCACTGGGTTTGGAAGCGGCAAGTATGAGAGGCCCTCCCTACTGGACCATCCAGTAGATCTAAAAGGCCGTGTGGACTTGAAGGGAGAAATCTGGACCAGGTTCTTCATTTGGGAGCCATTACTGTGGAGATGGTACACAGAGCCATGGGACCCAGTAAGGAAAGCTAGGTAATGAGTTGGACTGCAGAGGGAGGACGTCCGATCGGACGTCCTTGACTTTGACTTTGCTCTCTGGCAAAGGCTCCAGGCTGAGAATTCAGAACCCACAGCCCTGATTCCTTTCTCAGAAACACAAAGCGTGGTGACCATGTCAGGTCGACACACCTGAGCTGTCAACCCCGAGGAAAGGTGGGAATGCACCCCACCCCCGCTCTGAGACGTGGACAGTGATTGTTAACAAGTGTCCCCCCACACACGCAGAGCCGGGCAGGAGAGACACAGGAGTCTGCTCCTGCGTGGCTCCTGCCTACTTTTTAAATACAGTCAGAATCGGGAGTAAATGATGACCATATGCATCTTCCAAAATAACAATGACCTCTGACGAAAACTGCTGGAGATGACTTCAGTTTCTGTGCCACACACACTGCCTACATATAGTAGGTGCTCTGTAAATATATGATGTATGAATAACTATGTACATTTCTAACTGAAACCAGAAAATTTGGGACCGTGAATCCTCTGCAGCTCAACAAACATGCAAAATTACTATTTGGTGACAGACAAATATCTATTGGGTGACAGAAGGACCCCGGGGATCCAACAGCCCCGCCCGCATCCCCCGTTCATAGAATGAGACATGCTGCCTTAGGTAAACTAGCTCTGCTTCCCTTCCAGAAAAAATGAGGTTGGAACTCTTGCCATTGATTTCTCCCCTGGTGCTCCGTGCAGAGCAACCAGTAAATCGTAATGAATGTCCAACGAATGAGTGAATAAATATTCATTAAAAATTAACTGGACAGTTAATTTAGGTCACTCACTGGAAAAAAGAAAAACAGTGAAACTAGAAAAGTATCTTTTTAATTTGAAAGGTTAATTAAGGATAAAATTTTAAAAAAATATTTTGGTGGCTTAAGTAAACCAAACACAACGGGGGTTCTAAACAGTGGCGATCTGTAACTTGGAAAACATTCCATTATGCTCCACAAATGAGAAAAAAGAGAAGTTGCCTGACTTATTTCATGGTTCTAGTACAATTAATCTCAATCCTGAGTTAGGTAAGTAAGAAAATAAAATAACGCTCTCTTCACTTATAAACGGAGAAGTGAAAATCCTAAATGAAATGCTGGCTAACCGAGTTCAACTACACGTCTTATGTATAATGCATTATTATAATCAAGTCGTGTTGATCCTAGAAATGCAAGGATGGTTTAACATCAGAAAAACCGATCAGTGGAACACACCACAAGGGCGAAACGGGAAAATCACAGGACTGTCCAGTGGATGCAGAAAACAGAAGTGATACATGTCAGTGGGTCTGGGTCAATTCTCCAAATGACCTATTAGTCAGATGACTGATTTCCTAATTTACCAAATGTTCTGATTCTGTTGACTAAAACGGTACAGTGATTCGTGTTAGATGTATAGGCGGGCCTGTGGGAATGGCAGGGGACTGGAACTCAGACCATCTGCGACACGGGAAAGCCAAAAAGCCAGCAGGCTCCCAAACCGGCAAAGAATCCCAAGCACCAGTATATCCCTTCAGGCTTCCCGCAGAACCCACCAGACTGACCGGGGCCACTCCCAAGCAGGGAAGAAAAACTATTCACGGTTTTCTCCAGAGGACGTGCATGGGTCCATGCTAACGAGCGGTAACTTCCAGAAGGAAGAATTCAGGAATGAGGAAAAGTAATGACGCATCTACAGAAAATATCATTGGACCTAAATTAGCAAATTTATTATGTAAAAGTGACTTCTGATCACAGTCTCTCTAAATACCATCCCAATATGATTCATGGCGATGCCACCCAAAGGCAGTATTTTGTGCTATGTCTAAAACCTTCCGATTTGGCTTTAAAACAAACACATTTTTAGCAACACACAGAGTGAAGTCAGAAAACAGCATCAGTTCTATGCCCATGGTTTCAATAGCATTTAAGTCCAACATTTCATAAACATTATTACATTTATTTTCTCCTCGTTTTGCCGTATATTTTTGTTTTCATAAAGTGGGGAAAGGTGTGCAGAGGAAGACTTACAATCAGCCTAGCATGCATTGGTGAGAAGTTTCCTATGTGAAAAGCCCTCTTTTAATACCTTTGCAAAAATGTCGAGAATTTCCCATTTGAACAGATTAAATGGGGGATTAAATGTGTCAGCACTCGTTTCCGGTGTGTATTTCGTTAGTTCGGTTTCTCAAAGCTCCACAGAGTCCGAGCCTGTTCAGCACACGGATGAATGAGAAGGCTAAGGAAAAGCCGCCAACACAGAATGCAGGTGTATATATCTTTTTTTTTTTAAGATTTTACTTATTTATTTGACAGACAGAGATCACAAGTAGGCAGAGAGGAGGAAGCAGGCTCCCTGCGGAGGAGAGAGGCCGATGTGGGGCTCGATCCCAGGGTCCCGAGCCGAAGGCAGAGGCTTTAACCCACTGAGCCACCCAGGTGCCCCAGCCTTATATATCTTGACGGAGCTCAGGACTCCAGAGGTCTCATCCTAGCCTGCTTCCTGCTTTCCTATTTTTGTGCCCTGGCATAAGTTACCCAACAATGATCTACTGGGCAGCTACTAAGTAACAGTATTCCAGAGAGCAAGAAACGTAGCGATAGACAAAGCAGGCTTACCTTCTGGCAGGAGGAGGCAGATACGAAACAAATATGCGAATAAATATATTCTATATCAGGCAGGTATGCAGTAATATACAAATAAATAAATATGCAAATAAATACATTCTATGTTGGGTTCGGGGGGGGGGCACAAGGGGCAGTGTTTGCAAAACATTTGACATTCTGCAAAGACGGTTCAGGAAGGCCTGTACCACGAGCTGACATGCGAGCAGAGTCCTGAAGGAGTGAGAGTAGGAACAGCATCTGGGAGGGGAATGGTCCAGGCAGGGGAAGGAGAAGCCCGAAGGAGCTAAGGCAGGGAGGGTGCGCTTGCTGTGTCTGAGGCCCAACCCCCACGTGTGTGTGCATGGGTGCGGGTGCATGTAGGTCAGCCAGGCGGGGGTGGGGGTGGGGGTGGGGCGCCATCACGTAGGGCTCCGGGGCAGGTGAGAACAGTGGATTTTCACGCAGTGTAACACTTCTGAGACGCACCCATGTTCCTGTAGGAGTTCATCTTCTGCCCCTGATACTGCTGGGGAGTAGCCCAGCCATTTGTTGGAGATTAGGAATAAAAGGGCTACGAACATCTGCATCCGGGTCTTTGCGTGGACACATGTTTTTGTTTATCTTGGGTCAACCCCTAGGAGCCGCACTGCTCGGTCACATGGTGAGCGTGTATTTAATTTCGTAAGATACGACCCGTCTGCTCTCAGAAGCGGCGGCCTCCTTTTGCCTTCCCACCGGCAATACACAGGAGTTCTAGTTCCTCGGCATCCTTATCAACACACGGTACTACCAGCCGCTAAGTCTGCCCTACAAATGGATGGAGTGGTACCCCATGACCCTGCATTTCCCTGAAGACTTGTAACACGGAGCATCTTCTCACATACTTCCTGGCATTCATCTTTTCTTTGAAGTGTCCGATCAATTCTTTTGCCTTTTTTTTTTTTTTAATGGGGTTGTCTTCCTAACACTGAGTTGGAAGGCTTTTTATGTATCCTCGTTGCAACCTCTTTGCCAGGTATGTGTTTTGCAAATATTTTCTCCCGGTCTGTGGCTTGCCTTTTTGTTTTCGTAACTCTTTTTTAGAAAAGGTTTTAGAAGTGTATATACGATGGGATATTACTCAGCCATCAAAAAGAATGAAATCTTGCCATTTGCAACAACGTGGTTGGAACTAGAGGGTATTAGGCTAAGCGAAATAAGTCAGTCAGAGAAAGACAAATACCATGTGATTTCACTCAATGTGGAATTTAAGAAACAAAACAGATGAACACAGGGGAAGGGCAGGGGAAAAAAAAGGACAAAATCAGAGAGGGAGAAAAACCATAAGAGATCCTTAACTCTAGAAAACAAGCTGAGGGTTGCTGGAGGAGAGGAGGTGGGGGATGGGGTAACTGGGGAATGGGCATTAAGGAGGGTACTTGATGGAATGAGCTCTGGGTGTTCTATGCAACTGATTTCTACCTCTGAAACTAATAATACACTATATGTTAACTAATTGAATTTAAATAAACATTTTTTAAAAAGTTAAATAAAAAATCATTTTTTTCGGGGCGCCTGGGTGGCTCAGTGGCTTAAAGCCTCTGCCTTCAGCTCAGGTCATGATCTCAGGGTCCTGGGATCGAGCCCCACGTCGGGCTCTCTGCTCTGTGGGGAGCCTGCTTCCCCCTCTCTCTCTGCCTGCCTCTCTGCCTACTTGTGATCCCTGTCTGTCAAATAAATAAACAAAATCTTTTTAAAAAATCATTTCTTTCCTTTATAATTCATGCTCTTTGTATCTTGTTTAAGAAATTGTTCCCTACTCCAATGTCACAAAGATTTTCACTAACATTTTCTTCCAGAAGTTTAATAGTTTAGTTCTCATATTTAGGCTATGATCCGTTTTGAGTTCATTTTTTCCATATGGTACCAGGTAAAGGTTGAGATTCATTTTCTCTTTTCCATACAGACACCCAGTTGTTGGACTGCGTTTCCCCCATTGAATGACCTTAGCATTTTTACCAAAAATCAATTGGCCACGTAAACGTACATGTGTTTCTGGGACTTCTCCTCTTCTGTTAACCTATACCTCAACCCTTCTGCCACTACACACACACACATACATATCTTGATTACTGGGGCAAGTTAATTTTAAGCTGTCACTTAGATACATAAAAATTAGATCTCTACGTGTAATTATAGTTTATTTACCAATCCAATCAGTGAATAAATGTGAGTATCTGAAGACCAGGGGAGAGATCGGAGGTGTAAATTTGGAAGCCATCAGTTCTGAGAGGATACTTATTTTATTTTTAAAGATTTCATTTATTTATTTGAGAGACAGAGAGAGAGCAGGAGAGGCGGAAGGCCTGACGTGGGACTTGATCCCGCGACTCCAGGATCATGACCTGAGCCAAAAACAATCGCTTAACTGACTGAACCATCAAGATGCCCCGGAGAGGATATGTAAGGCAGGGGACAATCCCCAAGGCAAGGATGTCCCCAAACATGCCCTTTTTATCACACTCTGAGTTGCTCACACTAAGAAAGTGCATGACCTCTCTGATCCGTAAGCAAGGAAGCTCCTATCCCTAGCAATGTCAGCAGGGCCTGACACCGCACTACCTAATTTGGATCTGCTAGATTTGCACGGAGCAAATCGAGTCCCAGATGTAGCCTGGAGGCTTAGGGAGTCACTCCAGTTCCCACAACCTCACTTCTCCAATTTGGCGGGGGGCGGGGGGAGGCAATTCAGTAACAAACCAAAATCACAGGGTTGTGCATGAACAACTAACAACAGTAATATGTACACAAAATCCAGCCATCTTTCATTCTACAGAAGGGTGTCTGAGAGGCACAGAATTCATTTCCACATTTGCTAACTGTGCTTAGTATCAGCGGCAGAGCACACATGTAAACCATTTCTGGACCGTTCACCCCCAGTCTGAAAGAGCCCACAAGCTCTGAGGCCCGCCTGACCCCATCACCGCATCATCAGAGGGGCGTGGGGGGCGCCTGATGTACCAGCTGGGCTCCAGGCTGGTGTGCGGAGGTCAGCCCCGCAGAGCATCTCCAACTGAAAACAGATATCACGGACGCAGGCACAGTGCTCAGCACACAGCAGGCACTCCATAAATACTTGGGGAGCAAGTAGACGTACGTGAAAACAATTTGTATCACAAGCTAAGACAAGAGAATCTGTAATCGGCCTCCCCAGTAAAGTGACCATTGACATTACAGATTACAGATGTGAACAGATGTCATTGTAGCAGTGACGATGACAAGAATAGCTGAGCACCCCATCCCTGTGGGTCCCCATCTCAGCATTTCACACGACATGACTCAATCGTCTTAGCTAGACAGGTCGTACTATCATTAACTGCGTTTTACTGGTGAGGAAACAGGCTGGACGGTACCGGGACTCCTGGGGCAAGTCTGCATGTGTGGGGTCTCCCCAGCCTACGTGTTAGCCACCAGCTGTCCTCCCAGTGTTTCCTTTACCTCAAACCTCAGATCCTATCTGTGAATTCCATTCCCATCATTCGTTATCTTAACACAACCTAACTCACATGACTTCAGGACACAAGCCCACTGGTTACAGAACCCACTCGGAAGCTTAGGGTTGGCTGCAAGTCTGTACCCTGGGTCGTGAATTCGGTCCACTTAGTTTTGGGGGTGGGGAGCAGTGTTGAAATAAAGAGGCACAATTCGAACCTGAGGTCAGTTCATTGGAAAGCACGTGTGGCCACTGGGGCCGTATGGTCATGGCAGTACCTGTCTCCATGGGAGCTGGGACATTTTAGAACTCAGGTTCTTATACATGATTAGCGCCTCAGCTTAATTCACGTGGACCACATACTATTATAACACAGGGGAAGGGAGCGTGACAACCTAGAAAAGGAATAAATACACTTTTGTCTGATAACCCAGTGTTAACAGGTATGAAACCATGTTGAGAGAAAAAGCAAAAGTCTTACTTCCTGTGAGCTCCTGTCATCTCACAGACTGTATGTCTGACGCATCATGGGAAGGGCTTCATCAGCGACCGTTAATCTCCTTTTATGATTATGACTGTTTCCGGGTGGAACTCCCCTTTCAGGGAGTCTATTTTCTCTTTTTGGTCAAGCTACGTACAGAAATTTAGTCAATCTTAAAGGATAGATCCAGTTCACCATGAGCAATTATGTTTTATTTGTAAAAACTGCAAACAGGTTGATTTTCATTTGTACTTTGGCAACAGTCTTATATATAAGACTTAAATGACAGTATATTATATTTATGACATATATAAAAATACCAGTACTCGGAGCGCCTGGGTGACTCTGTTGGTTAAGTGCCTGACTCTTGGTTTTGGCTCAGGTCATGATCTCGGGGTCGTGAGATTGAGCCCTGTATTGGGCTCCGCACTGGGTGTGGAGCTTGCTTGAGATTCTCTCTCTCCTTCTCCCTCTGCCCCTCCCTCCAACCCTGCTCTCTCTTCCTCTAAAAAACAAAAACAAAAGAACAAGTACTTCCTATGCTAATATGGCAAATAATACTCTTTTCCAAAACTGTGATTATTCAGGGTAGGCTAACATTGGGTCAAACAGCCCCAAGGGTAGTGTCCCAAGACCCAGGCTATTTAGACAGCTCTCCTCCAAGAGGTGACTCAGGGACAGGCCTCTTCCACCTGGTAACTCTGTCGTTTTCCTGCACGACCTCCAAAATCACAACGGGAGACTCTAATGGCCCAGGTCTGGAAGATGCATACTTGGGTCCATCCTGTCTGTTGTCCATCCGTGTGACACCAGCCCCCGAGAGCGTGGCTGTGTGCCCAGGAGGAAGGAACGTGAAGCAGAGTCGGGAACCACATCATAGAGTCCCTGCCACATCTGCCTTGTATTTCACAAATGTTTGCCTAGCAAATAAGTTATGTCTTATTTCCTTATCGTTAGAAAAAGCTACAAGGCTGCTGTGGTCACTGCCACTTTACAGAAGAAGAAACGAAGGCCTGGAGAAGTCATTTAGTGCCCAAGCAGATGAGTGACGTGGCAAAGACATACATCCCCACCCCCGGATCCAGATCCCGAGCCCTCGCCACTGCTCGTGGCCCTGTACTGAACACCGAGAAGGCTGGACTGATGGAGCTTCCGAGATAGAACAGACTCACAGGAGAACTGGGGCTCGGTGTGATGTACCCCATGAAACAAGTCACGTGGGGGGGAGCAACAGAACGGTGCAGGCTGCCTCCTATGAGTAAGAAGTGGTGTGTCAACCGCTGCAGGGAGTGTTTCAAAAATGAAAAAAGAATTACTATGGCAACTACCCCAAAATGTGATCTCTGGTTCTTATTTGGGAAGTTGAAGATACAGGTACAAATACAGAACAGTAAGATTCAAATGGAAGTTAATGATGCGAGGGGGGCTCCGTCGGTGAAGCGGCTGCTTTTGGCGCAGGTCATGATCCCAGGGTCCTGGGATCGAGCCCTGCGTTGCTGGGCTCCCAGCTCATCGGGGAGCCTGCTTCTCCCTCTGCCTCTGCCCCTCCCCCTACTGGTGCTTGTGCTCTCTCTCAAATAAATAAAATCTTTAAAAAAAAAGAAAAGAAAAAGAAAATTAATGATGGGAAAGAGGAACTCTGTGCAACTGCAATCAGATTCCCAGCCCGACATCTTCAACGAAAAGTGAGTCTCAAGAGTCACACTCATTGTCATGGTGACGAGATGACGAGTGCTTGGAGACAGGATAGAACACACAGCTGGGGACTCAAAGCCTGAGGGGATCCGAGCCCGTCAGAGGAGTGGCCGGTCCTCCATGGACAAGATGGCCTTCCTGGTGAGAAGGGGTTCAAAGCACGCGCTTAGAGAACGAGGTCTGTACTGGTTGGCCAGGAGTGGGGCCGATGTACTTTCCACGGCTTCCTTCCCCGTGTTCTCTGTCCAGCATCAATATTTCCACGTTCGGGATGAAACAGATTTACCTCACATTTAAAGGAATGATTTTCTCCTTTCAAAACAAGAAGGCATGTGCAGTATCAAATCTGGGTTCCAGAAACCCTGGTAGAGGACGACCTGGTGTCCCAAACTTCCTTGCCAAGGTTCCAGTTTATGCCCACGAGGCCCAGAGCAACGTTCCGGATGTGGCGGCAGCCTTTGGCTCTGACGGGTTTTGGCTGTAGATCTACCTGGTGACTGATTTACTTCTCAATTTCAACTCTTTTTCCCTCCATCAAAATAATTCGACAAGAATCATTTCCATGGTTCCAAGGCAAAAATAGAAAGAACAAAAAGCTGTGAGTAAAAAAAAAAAAAAGAGAAAAAGCCTGCAAACAGGCTTTGCTATCCAGCAGATGGCTATCCAACATCCCTTTCAGGAAACCGTCAGGTAGAACCAGGCCATGTAATGGGCAATTTGGTCTCAACTTCCCCATCAGGAAAAACGCCTGTGCACACGTACACACACATCCGTTCCCAGGCGAGCCCCGCACCAGACCATGAGCTCCTAGTGAGACCAAATTCCTGCAGGAGGGCAGTTTCCTTTTTGCTATACCAACATAATGCTTCATTACACCAAGACATAGCTCTCTCCGATCTGCCAGGTAAGCAAAGAACGAAGCTTAAAATTTATAGTCACCTTTAACATGCTAAGTGTTTCCACCCAAGATCAATGTGTCCTACCAACCGCTTCCCATTCTGCGTTGGATTCCTCCCATGGCTGAGGTGCAAACTGGCCTTCCCAGAGGCCCGCTGGTTCTAGGCCAGTCCCCCAGGCTCAGTGCATGCTCCCAAGTGATACTATGACGGCCACACAGCCAAACCCCCAGTCATACCCTGAGCTGCTGACACGGGCACAGGGTATGTCTCTACCTTTGTTTTATGGGCGTCACCAGAAAGAACTTCAGGCCACCTGTGGTCAGCAAATCCCGTTATTTATCTGGGTTGGAGAAGAAGCCAGAGGTAAGCCAGCGGACCTGCTCAAGGCCTCTCGAGTGGACCGTCCCCAAGTCCCCCGCCCCGGGCTAGGAACTGACAGACTGACCGAGCCCAGCTTCAGCTTCCCCAGGTGAGCGGGTCTCATGATGAAGCAAGACGTCACAATGAGCTAAGAGACTCTCACCTACCCTCTCCCTACACGCCAATCCCTGTCCACCATGGTCCTCAACAGGCATGGGAGTCCCTTAGCCGGAATTGAGGAAGCATCTGTATTTCTTTTTTATGTATTAAATGCTGCAATATTAGGTAGCCTCTCTGATAAAATGTAAGACATCTCGGGTTCTTTGTGGTTCGTGGTGTTCTTTATGGGATTCCCCTGTGGAGTCAGCGAGACACAAGCCAACCCTGGCGTTGTCACTCCACCTGAGGTTGGCGATGTTTGACAGCTTACCAACCGTTTCTGTATTTTGTCTTCTCAACAGCTCTGCCAGCTAGAGCTGGGGACAATCATCTCCATTTCGCCGCTGAGCGAACCACGACACGGGGACACAAGGGCGGCCAGCGGGTACAGGATGCGGAGCTGACTTCCCACCCCGATAGGCTGGCTCCATACACACAAAGCCAGGCCAGAAACGGGACAACAGGTCAAGGTTTGGAATCGCACAGAGGCAACGCCAGTGGGATGTCCACCTTGAAAAATACAAACTTGGCAAAGATGAAAAGATGCTTCCAAATGTCAAAGGAAAAAACAGAAAACCCCTCAGAGCGAACCCTCACTACCCTGTGGAAAAGAAAAGCAACGTGGAGGTAACGCCCCGAAAGGGGCTCAGATCAGCGCTGTCTCCCTGATCCTGGGCCACACGGATGTCCGAGCCCGCCCGGGGCTGTGTGGGTACGGGAAGGCGGCAGGGAGGACATGACCACCTCGGCTCCGTGGCGGGTTAAGCAGCCTGATTGAACACTGCTGCTAATTAAGGGCCCCTCTCGTCTGGCAGGACCACCGGGCTACCTTCTGCACTTGTTCATGACCACGGCCCCTTGCTCAGAAATTAACTCTTGATGAATGCAGACAGGGGCCCAGCTGGTCCTCCTGAGTCCTCCCAAATAGATAAATGAAGTGTGATAAGAAAGCCGCTGGCTGCCAAGGCAAGAAGGGCTCTCCGTGACCTCTTGCTAAAACCCAGAGTATACTTTTACAGTGACTTAATTCTCAGCTCTGGGGACGCTAAATGCAGCCAGGAAGGGTGTGAATAGGCTGATGGCCACAGGGACAGTGCTGAGAAGTCCATCCCCAAATGTCCACTCATTAAATACGAGCAGAAAGAATAAAGAGGCAATGGATGAGAAACTAATTTTCAATTGGCCAAGATTTTCATTGGGGGTGATGGGCTGTTTCTCTCTGTGACTCTTCACAGGTCTAAGGACAACGGTGGCCTTTATTACAGTCTGCAAATTGTACAATCATTGCGCTCGGGTTTAAAATATTAAACACTCATTTGCTACCACTTACAGAGGAAATCTCTCCCTCCAGCTCTGTTTAAGAAGGGGGAGACGGTGGCCTTTATTGTCCGGACGTTACAGAAACTAGACGGAAAGACGTGTTGTGGTTCGCACAGCAAAACCACCGGGGTGGATGGGGCCAGAACCCAGAGGTCTAGCCACTCAGTAGGTCAGAGAATTCTCCCTTTTATCTCAGTAAGTCAACGGGTGGCGACTGGAGCGAGGACGCTGGGGACCATGCGTGGTCACTGACAGTCCCACTGCACTGGCCCCCCGTGACCAATGCTGAGTGTGGCCCGTGTGCGACATCCTCCTGGAGATGTGGCAAAGGACAGAGGGTGGGCTGTGAACCACTGCTCTGGGCTCTAGGTCACACTGAAGTCACACTGTCCTGTGACTTTTGACAGGAGCAGGGGCGATCTCCAAAGCAACAGGTGAAATGACAGCACTAGTCAATTTGGTTTTTTGTTGACACGGCACAAAAGTGGTGACTGGGCCAGAGGCAAGACGGCAAGATGACGGAATGGGCAGGAAAGGCGTCTGATGCCTTGATGTAAAATCTTACCAAGAAAAGGATGCCACGGAGAACGTGCCAGAGTTCCCCAGGGACTGACGTGGAAGGGATGGAAGAAGGTAGGGGAAGTCTGTGAAGACACCTCATTGCTTCAGAGAGTGTATTAGTCACTGACTGCCATGTAACAAATTTACTCCAAACCTGGCAGCTGAAGACACATGTATTACCTCCCAGTTTTGGAAGGTCAGGACCCTGAGAGGTGCTTAGTGGGCTGCTTCTGGCTCAGTATCTCCCACAGGTGGCAAGGGAGGTGTCAGCTGGGCTGTGGTCATTTCAGAGCTTGACACCCACCGGTAGGCCTCAGGTTCTCACAGAATAAAACATCAGTTTTTAGCCACGTGGGCCTCGCCACAAGGCAACTGACCACGTGTCTGCTCGCCTCTCCCAGAGCAACTGCTCCAAGAAGAGGGAGTGAGAGAAGGCCAGTGAGACAGAAGCCACCATCCTCTTCGTAACCGACTCTCAGAAGTGATACCCCATTCCTTTTGCCATATTCTCTTTGTTAGAAGGGGGCCTGTAGGTCCAGCCCATACTCAAGGGGAGGGGCTTACAGAGGACCTGCCTAGCGGAAGGCGGACATCACGGGGACCCTCGCGAAGGTGGCTTACCAGACATTCCTCCTTCCTTGTTCCTTGGATCAACCCAGATGGATTCTTCCATGGTGAACCTCTACAGAGCATTTGTGGGCCACCATCATCATCTTCCCATTCAACGTCCTTTCAACATAAGTGAGACTATCTTCTCCCAAGGCATGGAGTTTGAAATATTTGGAAAACATAACACACACACCAGCATGACGCCATATTGGGGCACGGCTGCCCAGAGCTGGCAGCCCTGACAATGGACTCTTTGTGGTCACAGTTCCATACACCAGTAGCTGCTTCCCAGGGCTCAGCTCTGCACCCTTCCAGAAGGAAAGTTTGTGCAAGAGATACATCCTCACAGCAGTAACCACTAACATTTGTCGCAAGAGTCTGATGGCCAAGGACTGAGTCAGGACTTTGCACCCATTGGCACATCTAATCCTTACAAGGAGCCTACGCCATAAGTGAGAAAGCAGGGATGGACCCCAGACGTGTAATTCCCACTGCTTGGGACCCCCCCAATTCGTGTGAATAGTGATTAGCTCCTGGAGGCTCCCCATTGCGTTAAGGTGAGCGTCAGACACCAAGAGATCTCATGACTGAATGGTTCTCTTAGATGTCCATCACACAACCATATGCTTAGAAAATCTAAAGGAATTAGTAAAAAGCTATTCGAATAAAAAGAAATTTTAGTGAAGTGTCAAAATAGAGAATGTAGAAAAGCCAAGTGTTAATATGTAACTATGTACTAGTAACAGCTAAAAAATGAATCTTGTGATAATCCTCATTTGCTCATTGTAGAAAATTTGGAGAATGTACCAAAGTAAGACTAGGATATTACGTCACCTAGGATTCTACCACCAAAAAACATTTTGGAGTATTTCCTTAAACCTTTTTTTCTATAATGTGTGGGTGTGTGAATTTTGTTTTGCTTTGTTTTAGTCATATTACAGTGGCTGAGAATTCTTTTTTTCACTTAGCACAACATGAGGAGAATTTTACTCATATTAAAATGTTCTTCAGGGAGCCTGGCTGGTTCCTTCAGTAGAGCATACAAGTCTTGATCTTGGTGTTGTAAGCTCAAGCCCTACATTGGGCATAGAGCCTAATTAAAAAAAAAAAAAAAAGAGAGAGAGAGAGAAAGGAAGAAGAAGAAAAAGAAAAGGAAAGAAAAGAACCAGGGCAAAATAAATGTCTTAAAAATTAGTTCTTCAAAAAATTCCATTTTAAATGGCTACTATCATATTATAACCTAATTTTAAAAATGATTTCCTTTTACTCATTTAATGGGTCACAAAATAATAAAAATTTTGTTCCTGTTTCTCATTTCCTGCCTTTAACAAAAATTCGTTGAATATCCATTTCAATTCTTATGTTGGTTTTTTAGCTATATTTCTTTGCATTCTTAAGTGGCTGCACCAGGGATTATAATATACATCATAACTTTCATTGCCCACTTATACTCAATATTGTACCACTTCCTGTAAAATACAGAGATCTCAACAATAGAGGTTCATGCCGACCCTCTTGGTTGTTATAGGTACCATAGCTGCAAATGTTACAAGCCCCACAAGATAGTTACAATTTTTGCTTTTAATAGTTACAGGATTGACAAAGAAATTGAGAGAGAAAAGCACAAAGGAAAAAAATAGTATTTTGTATTTACCCAAATATTTACCATTTTGGTTATTCTTCATTCTCCCCCAAGGGTCCCAAGTTCCGATCTAGTATCATTTCCCTCCAGCTTTAGGAAACTCCTCTAGCACTTCTTGAAATTCAGGTCTGCTGGGGATGAATTCTCATCATTTTCTTTATCTAATATGTCCTGATATTCTCTTCATTTTTTTTTTTTTTAAGTAGGGGATTGAACATACGACCCTGAGATCAAGACCTGAGCTGAAATCAAGAGTCGGACACACTTAACTGACTGAACCCAGGCACCCACTTCATTATTTAAAAAAATTTTTTAAAAAGTGGTAAAATACATACAATGAAATTTACTATTTTATTCATCATTAAAGGTAAAATTCGGTGGCACGAAAAAATTCATTACCACCAACCATCTCTGAAACTTTTGATCATCCTAGTCCTTCACACTTGAAGGATTTTTTAATAGATGCAGAATTCTGAGATGAAAATGGCTGTCTTTTGGCTCTTTAAAGATGTTGTTCCCTTCTCCCCTGGCCCCGTGGCTCCTGAAGTCGTCCACTAATTGGACTACGGTTCCCTCGTATTGTTTCTCTCTTGTTGCTTTAAAGGTTTGCTTTTAACCTCTGGTTTTCAACAGTGTGGAAAAAGTCAGCACAGGCTTTGCTGTATGTACTCAGTGTGACCCTCTTCAACCACCTTCTATCTGTACATTTCTACTTTTCGTCAAATTTGGAAATGTTCAAGCCATTACTCATTCTAATATGCTTTTGCTGCCCCATCTCCGCTTTCTCTCTGCCATTTCCATTCGACCGTGAAGTCCACGTAAGTGACTATTTTATTTCAGGTACCGTATTTTCAGTTCTAGAATTTCCATTTGGTTCTTCATTGATCATTTCCACTTCTCTGCTGAGACAGCCTTTTTCCTTCATGGTGAGCTTACACTGTTTTACTTCATTGAACACAGTTCTAACAGTCACAGCAACACCCTCCTCTGCTCCTCCCCGTACCTGCTTCAGCTTGGGGCTGGGCTCTGTTGATTTTCCTTTCCCCTAAGAGGATATCCTATTTTTGGGTTCTTCAACGGTAGAATATTTTAGCTTCATATTCCAGACATGACAAATGTTAAATTGCATAGATTCTGGATTTTCTTATTTTTCTTTGATGAATGTTTTTCTTTTTCTTTAAAGATTTTATTTATTCATTTGACAAAGAGAGAGACACAGTGAGAGAGGGAGTACAAGCAGGGGGAGGGGCAGAAGGAGAAGCAGGCTTCCTGCTGAGCAAGGAGCCTGATGCAGGGCTCAATCCCAGCACCCTGGGATCATGACCTCAGTCAAAGGCAGATGCTTAACGACTGAGCCCACCCAGGTGCCCCGTTTTCTTTCTTTTTTAAGATTTATTTATTTTATTGTAGAGAGAGAGAATGTGCATGTGATGGGGGTGGAGGCAGAGAGAGAAGGAGAGGGAGAAGCTCAAGCAGACTCCCCGCTGAATGCAGAGCCCCAGGCAGGGCTCAAATCCAGGACCCTCAGATCATGACCTGAGCCAAAACCAAGATTCAGATGCTTAACTGACTGAGCCACCCAGAACCCCCGAGTGTTGTTTCTTTTGTTTTGGTTGACAACTACCTTGGCTGAGCCAGAAATGCAAACTCTGTCCCTCTGGGCAGCAGCTTTAGTCTTAGTCCCGATCTTCTGTCATTACCTGAGGAGCTTTTAGTCTACTCCATGCATGCGTGGTTCAACAGTTGAAGAAGTACATAGAATTTGGAGATGCCTTCTCTGACCCCTTCACTGTACTGCTAGCACCTGTCCTGGGCTTACTTTGGCTGGCTCTAGTCCATCCCTTTCCCAGGAGGGAGTCCCACAGAGCTGCCTGCTTCTGTTCACTGTTCAGTGACTCGGGGTAACTGCTTTTTGTATTATGCTCAGTTTGCCCAGTTATTTTCGGGGTGAGAGGGAAGAGTCTGGCAAGCTCTTGGTGCATCATTCTCAGAAGGAGAAGTTAAAGATCTCCATTTCTGAGTATCATTTGCCACTAAAAAGAACCAAATTGGCCAAATCTGGACCAATTCCATAAAGAATAAGAACTGTGATTGATTATAAGATAATAATTCACAAGTCTATAGCACGAGCTGAGAGAGAGCCAAGACAGAGAACGAAAAAGAAGTAAATCACTCATTTGCTGCTCCCGGAGCGACGAGTGTATCAACTTCCTACTCTGAAAACAATTCTCTACAGAATAATATCAGTTAATAAATGAAGAAGGAAAACAGGTAAGAAGAATTTTTGCAAACCTTAGAGAAATGGTTCAAGCAAGGATCGCTAAGGTTACCAGAGAACAGAATATTGTCTGGTGTGCCAATGTGAGGCTCTGTAGATTACTCACAGAAAGAGAACTTAACCGTGGAGAGAACAGGTAGTAAAGCTCCTCGCCAAGAGGCTGAACTTCGTATCAGAGAGAAAGGTACAATATGACGCGACATGAAACGTAACACACAGCATCGCCTAGGAAAAGCTTCCCTTCCCAAAATATTTAACCTGAGTCAAATCAAATATTTAGACCTAACTTCCAGTTTGCAAGAAATCCAGGGGCCACAGGAACAAAAACGTCACCACGAGGAAAACAGCCCAATCCAGAATGTGGTGTATCCTTTCAGATAACTGCCCTGGGCTCTCCAAAACCTGGATGTTATTTTTTTTTCTTTTAAGGGACAAAAGAAATATAACAAACAAGTGTGATGCAAAATGATGATTGGGTCCTGGTTAGAAATAAACGGTAACATAAGACAATTTTTATGCAATTGAAGAAATTTAAGTATGAACTAGATATTACTGAGCTAGCATTTATATAAGAAATAGTGGTCTTGTGCTTATGTAGCAGAAAATCTTTATTGGTAAGAGATGCATGTTGAAGCCTTTAGGGGTGATGCATAAAGAAGTCTACAATGTACTTGCAAATGCTGTATCTCAACAAACAAGCAAACAAAGGAAAAAAAGGACAAACTATAAACAGCTGCTGAAGCTAGGTGTTGGGTATTACTTACTGGTACACAGCGTACTGTTTCTTCAACTTTCCAGTATATTTCAATTTTTCCATCATAAAAATTTGGAGAAAAAATTCCAGTTGACTCTTTTGGATGGTTCTGACTCCAAATCAGGGATGAAATCCAGATGAAAGTGAGTTTTGGAGTCAACCTTGAAATGGCATTTAGGTGACCAGCCAACCATAGCCAGTCTCCACTCTGGAAGGAGCAGAGAAGAAGAACGGCTGGTAGGTAATGCCTGTCCCTCCAGGGTCTATAACTTGCTGACCCATGCCTTTGGGAAAATAACATACAGCACCTCTGAGAATAAAGCTGGTCGGGATCACTGGATAAAAGTGAGGTTTCAGTGCTATTAATTCACATATTCATAATGTTCACGTATTGACCTACAATATGCCAGATGCTGAGGTAAGCCCCAAGACTATGTCCCAGCCTTCGTGGAACTACAGTCTAGTCAGAGAGAAAAAACAGGCTGTTGCAAACCAGTAGAATAAGCAGGATAATAGGTCCGTTATAGAGTGCTCGGGAATGCAAACATAGAAGGGGCAGCGGGGAGAAGGGGAGCACTACCCTGGCCTGGGGAGAAGACATCAGATCTCCTTCAGGAGAAACTAGTTGATGGACAGCATCCGGCCACTTCCAGGATACAGTACAGCTCCAGGTCCACATATGCAGGGTTAGTGTTGAGTAAATGAATTCGTGCATCTCCATTACCCATGCCTTCTCTGGTCCCCACGAGTACGTCAGATACTGTGATGCTCACATAGGTCTCAGTTCCAATAATCTAGTGCTCCCTAACTAACCATCCCAAACATCAGTGGTTTAAATCACTCCGTTATTTATTTTGCTCACAAATCTGCATTTGGGGCAGATGTAGGCAGTCCGGTACAGCTCCACTGGATGCAGAGGATCTGCTTCCAAGATGGTGCACACTCATGGCTAATAGGTTGGTGCTAGCTGGGAGTTCAGCGAAGCTGGGCCAGAACTCAGTTTTCCACACAGCTATATAGGCTTCCTCTCAGCATGATCATTGGACTCAAGAGCAAGTGTCCCAAGAGACAATAAGTGGAAGACACCATTTCTTAAGGCCTGGGCCCAGAAACAAGCACACTGTCACTTCTACCATTCTATTGGTCAAGGCAGTCACCCACCCAAATTCAAGGAGAGGGGACATGGCCCCACTCTACTCATGGAAGGATCAAGCCTAGCCACATCCTCTTCTTCTGAAATGGGCTGTTTAAGAACTAAAAAGGTGTATTTCCCTCAAACCATAGTATAGTGTATACGCATACACATACACACATATCAATATCCACTCTGTCTGGATTTTTACCTGGAGGTTGGTAATAAATCACGGGCTTCCCTCACCAAGTCAAAGAAGGCTTCGAAAAGAATGCACATTGTCTTAAAGTGTGGGAACAAAACTGATGCGAGTTTCCTTAACTAAATCCAATGTTCATTCACTTATACAACAATTTTTTTGAGCAATTACTCTATGTTGTCTTAGGGAATACAAAGATTAACCAAAAATGGCATTTTCAAATTGCTCACAATCAAGCAGAAAAACAAATACACACGTTACAATTAACTCCAATGGGATGGAATTCAGGGATGCCAACAATGAGCAAAACCCAAGGAGCCAAAAAGAGAAGGGAAGGAAACACAGAGAAAGCTGACATTCTCCACATTCACCCCAACAGAAGTCAACTTAAATCTTCATCTCTCTCTGTCATCTCCAGCTGGGCTCCCAGCCCTATGAGCTAGCCAGACAGAACTCCAAAATCCAAAAATATTTAACATAGGATCCCTTTAAATTATACATCCTTAATAACATCAATATAATTTGAAAAATGACCATTAATTTTATATAGTACTTAAAAACATAAAAAATCTATTTGTTGGGTCACCTGGGTGGCTCAGTCATTAAGCATCTGCCTTTGGCTCAGGTCATGATCCCAGGGTCCTGGGATTGAGCCCCGAATCGGGCTCCCTGCTCAGTGGGAAGTCTGCTTCTCCCGCTCCCACTCCCCCTGCTTGTGTTCCCTCTCTCGCTCTCTCTCTCTCTGTCAGAGAGATGAATAAAATCTTAAAAAAAAAAATCTATTTGCTGAAACAATGTATGTATGCATTAGGTATAAACCCACCTCCCATGCCTACATGCCAGTAACTCTGACTTCTCCCAGTTCCTCACCCTGGTCTTGTCACCTCCAATTACAGACCTGAAACCAGCTCAGAGTATTAACATCTCACTGCCTGCCCCTAAATTATATTTGGCTCAAATGTCAGCTAGAAATTGACATTCATGTGCTGCTGAGACTATTTACTACCCAGGAACTTCGGTTGATTCCAGAAATCAACAAGGAGAATAATATCCTAAAGAATTATTATTATTATAAGCATCAGGAAAGATCAAAGGTTAAAGAATTTACTCCTGAAGATTTAAAGTACTTTATTTTTGTGACTTCTCTTAATCCTATCTCTCTATAAGACCCCCATCAACTCCTTCTGTCATTTAAAGTGTTAGCCATTAGGGAAATTCAAATCAAAACCACACCAAGGGGCACCCGGTGGGCTCAGTTGTTAAGTGTCTGCCTTTGGCTTAGGTCATGATCCCGGGGTCCTGGGATCAAGGCCCACATCAGACTCCCGGCTCAGCGGGAAGCCTGCTTCTCCCTCTCCCACTCCCCCTGCTTGTATTTCCTCTCTCGCTGTCTCTCTCTCTCTGTCAAATAAATCAATAAAATTAAAAACAACAACATATTGAGACACCACCTTACACCAGTTAGAATGGCAAAAATTGACAAGGCAAGAAACAACGTGTGTTGGAGAGGATGTGGATAAAGGGGAACCCTCTTACACTGTTGGTGGGAATGCAAGTTGGTGCAGCCACTTTGGAAAACAGTGGGGAGATTCCTCAAAAAAGTAAAAATAGAGCTACCCTATGACCCTGCAATTACATTACTGGGTATTTACCCCAAAGATACAGATGTAGTCAAAAGAAGGGCCATATGCACACCAATGTTCATACCAGCAATGGCCACAGTCACCGAACTGTGGAAGGAGCCAAGATGCCCTTCAACAGATGAATGGATAAAGAAGATGTGGTCCATATATACAATGGAATATTACTCAGCCATCAGAAAGGACGAATATCCAGCTTTTGCATCAACATGGATGGGACTGGAGGAGATTATGCTAAGTGAAGTAAGTCAAGCGGAGAAAGCCAATTATCATATAGTTTCCCTTATTTGTGGAACATAAGGAATAGCAAGGAGGACATTAGAAGGAAGGGAAAAATGAAGGGGGGAAATTAGAGTGGGGGAGACAAACAATAGACTCCAGGACTCAAACTGAGGATTTTAGAGGGGAGTGGGGGGGGGATGGGTTAGCCAGTGATGGGTATTAAGGAGGGCATATATTGCATGGAGCACTGGGTGTTATACATAAACAATGAATGGGGTCGTGGGATCCAGCCCCACATCAGGCACCCTGCTCAGTGGGGAGTCTGCTTCACCCTCTCCCTCTGAGCTCTCTCAAATAAATAAACTCTCTCTCTCTCTCTCTAAGTAAATAAAATCTTAAAAAAAAATTTACGAAAAACAAAACAAAACAAAACAAATTTACGAAGCTCTCTTCCCACTTATGACACCAATATATAAATGTGTGAGTAATAATTAATCTCTAAACTTTCAAAATACCTGCTTTTTGTGCTCTCTCATGCTAGTGAACATCAGGTCTGAAGAAGGTCAGCAGCAGAAGATGGTATGAGATAGTAGAAAGGGTCCAGGATGGGAGTTGAGATTCACAGCAGCTAGTGTGGACTGGCTGTTGGCCAGATGACTGGAGACATAAGCCAGCCCCTCTCCTGTCTTGGTTTTTTGTTTTTTGTTTTTTAAAAGATTTTATTTCTTCAGGTAATCTCTACACAATGTGGGGCTCAACCTCATAACCTCCAGATCAAGAGTCACATGCTCCACCAACTGAGCCAGCCAGGTGCCGCTCTCTGTCTTGTTCCTTAATGTGTAATACCAGAGGGATGGGGAAGAGCTTGCTAAGTCCCTTCCTCATCTGAAATTCTGTGATTCTTGATTGTTCTAGGAATGGCCAGCACCAGGAACACTGAACAGCTCCTTCTCACCCTACCATGATCACTCTGCTTTAGTAGCAAATTGCAGGAGACACACTCTAGCGTCATGAACCCAGAAGAAGGTGTCCTACAAAGGACAATGACAAAGCCAGGTCCAGGTGAAAACTACTGAGGTTTTATGGAATTGACTCTGCATCTAAAATCTACTTAGTAAAATTCTCCTCCCACTGACCTTCTTAGAGTCTGATCAAACTGGGAGATAATGGATTCCCAATGGAAAAATATCTGCCTCCTATGTAATCATTTATCATTTTTGTAACATACACAGTATGTTAACTAACAACATTTTAAAGTTCCAGATATCCTTTATATCACTCCTGCTATAGCTTATCCTTTGACCTTTGAACAACAGTGACTTGCAGGATACGACTGCCTAATACCAAATTATGTCTTAGAATTTTAATTTTTGAAATAAGTTTTAAAATAATTGTTATGTGAGGCCTCATAAAATCTAAAATGTGTATCTCATTATCTTGACTCAAACTTTGTTTGTTTAAATGGCTAAGGAAATTATTTCAACAATAATTTGACAAACAATACAATACTCATCAAATTTAGTGAGTTTAAAATAAGAAATTACATACAGAAGAGTAAGCCAGAGACCATAAAACCAGGGGGGGCGGAGATGGAGAATGAAAAGTTCTTAAATTTTTCATCTCTGAAATGAGATATACAAGGAGTCTTGGGTCCCTGTTTTCTGGCAGTATTATGCTTCATGTATCTGCAAACATGTAAATGACATGGGTAACTTTGCTGTAACTAAGAAGATCTCTTTACCAGATTATAAATCTAGCCAGCATTTCCCCACACAACCTCCTTCATGATACTAAGCAATGCAAACACACAGCCAAACAACCAGCGTTTTAATATTCAAGTTCCTATTTCTTCCACCACATAATTTCCTGCAATAATTTCATTCATGTCTGAGGTCCAAAGGCATTCTTATTTACACTTTTCAGGTCAGTATGCCAGTAGTAAGAAGACTTGTAGACTCGTTCTTGAAAGGTTGAGCTTCTCGAATGAGTCCTGAAAGAATTCTACTAACACTGCATATTTCCTCAAGAGGGATAATGTAAAAAAGCAAAATTTTAAGAAAATGGCTCTAATGCCATTTTCAGTTAAAAGCACTGGGAGATTTACAATGATCAAGTAATATGTCAATTTCTTTCAAATGTTGCCAACATTTGATGCCAACACAATTACAAGTTGGAAAAATGTGTAATGAATAAGGCAGCTCATAATTTCCCTTAGAATATGTATGTACAACTTATTAAGTGGCATAAAAAGCAAAGAGTCATGGCAAATGTTGAAACCCTAAATCTGAGTTTCATTGCTTTGGGGCATTGGAGTCAAACTCCATCATCTGGAAGTACCTAACAATAAGAAATATTAGGTCACGAGCTATTTTAGAAACACCTGCAGTACTTACATCTAATGAGGTGAATAAATGAGAGCTTCATGTTCCCCCATCAAATAAGAAAACTTAATAGTTAAATCTGACATAATAAGCCCAAACTCGAACCCCATAGAAATGAAAACACTCACATGGAGGGCATTTTCTCTTCCAAATTTTGTGGCTCAGCTCTGCCAGCTCCCTTACCTAAAGCCACCTGGCAAAAAAGTGTGCCCCCAATTCTAGAGCAGTATGGGTTTTTCCAGAGTAGGGCCTGTTTATCTGACAGTCTTTGGAGGCTCAGAAAGAATGGACGGAGCTTTCTCTTGATGTCTCCTGTCCTCACCCTCACCCCTCAAACATACCTACAGCCTCCGTCAGAGGCAACACTCCACTGATATCTCGTTCCAAACCCCAAATCCCACTCCTTTCAAAGTACGAGTCAGGTCAAAGGCAGGACGTGAATGGATGACTCACGAGTCTTCCCCTCGGAACCTGCCTGCATACCTTATCTACTATCTCTTTCTCCCAAAGGGGAGATACTTTTGTTTCCTTCCAATGACGGTTGCCAGATCTCGCAAATAAAAAATGCAGAATGCCCAGTTAAAGGTGAATTTTAGATAAACAACAGATCATTTAGTAGTTTAAGTAGGTCCAAAAAGACTATTTTCTCTGGCAAACCTATGTAAAATAATCATAATAATAATAAAATAACATCTTGACTTCTTCCTGGAAGTCCAGGAAGTAGAGAAAGGCAGCTAGGAAGAATTAGAGGAGGGAAGTTAGAGGTGAGAAAAGGGAAAACAAAGAGAAAAGAAAGTTTTTAGCAGAATGGCATGTGGTGTTTCTCAGACTTTACTATGCACGCCAATTACCCAGGGATCTTATGAATTTGACGTGTGGACTCTGACCTGGTAGGCTCAGGGGGCCTCGGGTTTTCATCTTTTCTTAGGTGAAGCTGATGCAAAGATCATGCTCTCGGAAACCCAGCCAGACAAGACTGGGGGGCATGCAAATGGTGTGGGTAAGCAGTTGGTGAGGAGGAAGGAGGCCAGTGGTTTAAGCAGCTTTTCCAGCAGTTAAGGTTAAACACAAAGATCTAGTCTCTTCCAAATTCCCTTCTAATTTCCCACTTTGAGAGATAACCACTATCACCATACATACTAAGAAACAGCTTCCAAGCAAAAAACAAAAACACACACAAGACACCAAAAACAAAAGCATCGAACAATTTCAGACACGCACGCTTTCCAGATCGTTGTTGAGAAACAAAGCAGCACACTTAAGAATCCAGCACAAAAGCCTTGTCACATTTCACCCCCCCCAGGAAAAACAGGGTACATATTGCGCCGAATTTATCAATTCAGTGCTCTTCTCTTCAAGACCAGCTTGAGACCTCAGGCTTTGGCCATGGCTTGGCCCTCGGGAGCAGCCTTTTGAGAGCCATCTGGAAAGCTGTCCAAGTCTCTCCCCTGCATGACCTGTTGCAGACACCATCTCCTGTTTCTCTTTTGCCTCCTGGAAGACAGGAGAGGCCTGGCTCGCCAAAGAACATCTCTTGTCGCTGACGGCCATGAGTCTGGTCTGTGTCTATGTTCCGGATGACGCTATCCCCACATGAGCTCAGATCTCAGGAGGCAAGGACTCCGTGGCCCCGTGCTCTGGCCACCCAGAGCTGTGGCCACATGTAAATGCAGGCTCAGTGCACGCAGAAAAGTGGCTAGAAAAGAGGCAGATGTTCTCTAAACTCTCTTTAGGTCTTAACTAGAAGAAAACACTCCAACATGTAAATTTCTCATGGCCTGACTAGGCAGAGGGGAGTGTTTTTTCCACATGGGCACTTTTTTGCAGATCTGGACCCTGTTCAAAGGTCTTTATATTTGTTTGGTTTCCTGGGGGCGAGGGAGCAGGGCTGCTTCTGTTTTGAAGGTAATAAATGGAAACTACGGAAAAACGGGTGCACCGGGAACTGTCAGAACACGCAGGTGGGCAAGAGAGTGGACACAGCGGTGTGTGCGCCCATGCCGCTTTCTAAGAGTGATTTAGAGAAAAATTTTCCTTCTGGTTCAGTGGCTTAGCATATGGGCCAGGGGTGGACATCTATATTCAGGGACATAGGCCTATGAGATTCTTCTAGTGTCTTTGATGCCTTTGACTCGGAACAAAATAAACCCATTGGGAACCCAAGTAAACCACGGACCAGTCACCTTAGATTACCTTCTCCTATTCAGCTTCTCTAGTCCTAAAGCCAAGTCTCTAGCTAAGTCCAGGGACAGAGAGTTTGTATGTAAGTCGATGCTGCCACGGAAGGGGGTTGATGGAGATACTAACCTATCCTAAGTATTTATTCTGGGAAGTAGAGACACACAGCTCTGGTTGGTGCCCACAGAGCCCTGATTCAGTAAGTCCTAAATGCAGGCACATACATTTATTTTATCATAAACACCCTGTTTTCCCCCTCACGAGAATTCATTATTCCAGAACCAACTGATGACCCCCCTCCCAACATTTCGGAAATGGAAATTACTTTTTTCCAGATGACGGAGAGCTCCCTCACTAGCATGTTAGGAGGTCACGTCCCAAGAAGAAAAGAAGGTAAGAGACACAAACTGGTTTAATCATCGTCATGCCCACCAATAACAGGAGCAAGAAATACTTCCCAAAGTTCCTTTCTCTAAAGACTCTGCTAATGACAGCTCGATGTCATTTATGATGGTACAAAGGCACGTGCATTCATTAAGAGCCATACTTCACATCTGGAATCTGTATCTTTTCCTGGGCTTGTGATATGGGACAGGATCCTCCCTTGTGACGGTGGGCAGGGACCCACAGCTCCCAGTCACAAAGTCACGAGGGGACATGACCCATGCGCTTACAACCATTCTGTTGTTCACTTTCAGCAGTTTTCAGTAAATTACACGTGCTAGTCAATCCTTCGTTATAAAACAGGCTTTGCGTTGGGCGATTTTGCCCAACTGTGGGCTAACGTTAAGTGTTCTGCGCATGATTCGGGGAGGCTAGGCCCCGCTGTCACATTCAGTAGGTTAGGTGTTTTAAATGCATTTTGGACTTAGGAGGATATTTTCAACCTACAATGGGTTTAATGGAACAGAACTCCATTGTAAATCAAGTAAGGGCAGAGTTTATCGGAATGTGACCCCAACAGAAGTCAAGGAAGAGCCGTAGTGATGGAAGGGACAGCCTAGCACCAGCACGAGGCTGTCCCCAGAAGAGGGTCAGAACATGACTGCACTCGCATGGAACAGCAACGGTGTCGCCAAAGGTGGGCGGGCCACGGTAACCCAAGCACCCCGCTCCCTGCTTTTTTGCTTTATGCTCACAGATGTGAAAGAAGCAGGTGGTAGTGTTTCCTTTTCCGTGACCAGTAACCTTTTCTTTCCTTTTTTTTAAAGCCTGACGATGACACTAATTACTTAAGCAAAGGATCACAGAAGCCAGCTGTCCCCATTGCTCAGATCCCAGTAAGACGTCCAGGAGCAAAAATTAAAGTTGGCTCTCCTCCTTCCTGGCAATCATTCAGAGCAACCTTGTTTGGCTGTAATACACCATGGCCGTTGTAGCAACTTTCCAGAGCAAAGAGTGAGCATTTGAAAAAGGTTAAAATTAGATTAAAACGACTGATGAAGCATTAGATAATAGGCTGCGTTACATGCCGTATTATTTTCAAAATGAAAAAAAAAAAAAAAAAGCCTACTTAAGGTGGACTCTCCGGATATAAAGGTAGATTATAAACATGGACACTTTCCTCTTTACTCACATTGGAACTACTCTGGTCTTCCCATTTGTGCCTTTGCTCAGTCCGGACCTCATGGCTTTCCTCTGTCCTTCTCTCTAAAATTGAGTCTTTTTACCACATGACCCCGAATTCGCCTTAATTTGATTTTCTGGGTTTACTGTGTTTTCATCTTCTAAGAACCGCTACTTATCTTGTGCCTTCACTGTGATCAGTTCTCCAACATTTGTTTGACAGGGGCTCAAGACTTAAAATTTTTTAAAAAGAAGAAGAATTTAAATCTCTTAATTCTCAAACACTCACCCACTCCGCACCCACGGGGGATTCTCCCTCGCCCCTCTCCTCCACCGCCTTCCCCACCCACGGCACTGGGCCTTCTTGTCTTCGACATCACGCAGTTCCCTGAATAAAGGAGGCGGCAGTTTTGTTACCAATGAAACGAACTTTACATTAGAGACATCCAAATTGGGTGGATTTGGTATAAGCTTCTTTCAAAAAAGTACTACTCCATTATGGGGAATGTTTATGCCTAAAAAGAAGATTCTGTGTCCCATTGTGTCAGAAGCTTTCAGAGCGCAATTGTTCAATTTGCAAACTGCAATTGGTTAAGCAAGCTAAACTTAATTAGTCCAACGATCCTAGAGCCCACATCAAACCCCACTGTTTGATGTATTCTGCGAGGTGTCCAAGCCGCCTACAGCTGTCTAAGTGCCACAATGAAAAGGCAGCTAGGCTTAGGTCTGGGAACTGAAATGAGCTGTTCTAAGTGGGGCTTTTCTTCCATTTTCTGAGGCTGCACTGCTCTGACCTTCTCCAAATCAATCCTTTGCGGATTAACATGTAAAGCAGTGTCGAATTAATTTCAGAAAGGGAATATGAGATCAGCCTGGGATCATACAAAACATCTAACTCCTAAACACACTAATGCTTCTCGCCATTCAATGAGAAGCTGTCAATAAAGGGAAAAAAGTCGGGGAGGGGGGCGGCCAGAGGATTTGAAGGTTGGGGCAATCTATCAGACTAGTTAGAGCATTGCCTACTTCTGTGGCATAGCTAATGCATTCCTCTAGAAGTTAATCCTATTTCTAAAGACCATCCCGCTAGGGGCACATAGGCCGTGATGAATGAGAACTAAAATGCATTAAAATTCTCAACAACTTCACCAAAAGGCACACTATTAGATTCTGAGTGTCTACAATAAGACGGTTCATTAAAAGTGCAGGTCTTAAAGAAACCGCTTTGTCCCAACATACTGGGGAGAGAGGGTCCAGTGTGCCGCTCCTGACACCTGCGGCCAAAATATTTTTACATTAGGGTGTCCGAGTAATCACACGAGAAATGCGACAGAAGACGCCCAGGGAAGGCCCTTTGCCGAGAGCTGGCTTTAATACCGTTATTATGCGCCTACACTCAGGGGAGGCTGTGTGTTTCCACAGCATTAGCCGCACAACAGTGTCATTAAACCCACTTTTAAAAAATCAGACATGAAAGAGCACTTACTCAATTTCCCTTGAAGAAGCGGCAGTGTTTGAACACGTCCCTTTTTCTCCCATTGTATTTTGCTTGTACTCAATTAAGAGATAATTTAGCCATTTATCATGGTGTAGTTGGGGCTGAGCGCTCATATGGGCATGGAGTCCGGCCTGTCTTAGAGGCAGAAATCTGGAACTATCTCCGGAAGAGAGCAGACAGTGGCGGGCCCGAGACTGACTGGAAATTCCATCTCCAAGTTAGGTTTTGGTCCCTGTCAATGGGCATGGGGAAAGGCTGAGAAGCTTCAAGAATGGGGCTGCCATGAATTGTAGAGCAGCACTGATTCTAAAATCAGAAATCAGAAATGCCAGTGATGCAACACTGGGGACACTATGGAGCCCACGGGAAGCAGCAGACGAGGAGACGCCCCAAGACAAAACGGTGGGGTCAGGGGCACACACCCAGAGATGGGAGGGGCCCCACGCAGAGTATGTGTTGAATGAATGAATGAATGAATGAATGGACCCAGTTGGACTTGGTCCCTGGGCTCAGGACAGTGACAGCAACTCAACTGGCTCAGGTTTTGCAGAAGTTCATCCTCCATGTGAAACACACGGTCTGGAAGAGGGGTTCCCTGCGGAGGGGAGCAGGAGCACGGAGGGTGGGCGAACCAGAGAAACGGTTGGGTGACCGTGTCCACTGTGCTTCTGGGCTTCACACCCGAGGGTTATGTCTAATCCTCACACTACTTCAGGAAGCTGGCATCTCTGTTTTACAGATGAAGCCCCTAGAGCTCAGAGAGGGCATGTCGGATATTAAAGGTCACCCAGCTAGCGGGTGCCGGAGACAGGACTGAACTCAGATCTGTCCGACTCCAAAATCCAAGTTCTTTCCACTTCTCTAGGAAGAAAAGTCCTGTCCCTTGTAGAAAAAATATAGTATGAACAAACAGAATTCTTTAAAACATCACCGGTAATTCTATCACGTCACATGAGGATGTGAGTGGAACTACACTGAATCCCTTACCCCCAAACATGTGCCCCCCATCAGGTCTTCGATGCTACTCCTGTCTTCCACGCCATGGTCTGAGCGGCTTTTGTCCTTTGATTACCGCGAGAGAGGCAGCCCAAACCGCCCAGGACCCAGAAGGGGGCTGCGCGTGGCTGGCGGCCGGGTGGAGGAAGGGCGGGAGCAACATCAGTGCAAACACAGCATGAGGGGTGCACAGCTGGGAGGTGACCTGGTGGCCAGCACTGGGCCAGCCCCGGGGCCTGGGATGTGAGGGTGCTCCAGCAAACACGTAAGACGATAAACTGAGTAGCACTTGGGGATGTACGGTCCCCCCATAAGAACGGGGGCAAAAATCCACTGAGCATATCACTTTACAGCAGAAGAGGTTGTGAACTGGGACACAGGCCACCTGGGTGGTGGCAAAGCTAATTTCCCTGTAGTCTTATGGCATCCCAGGCAGGTGGGCACCAGGCGGTGGGCGGACACACTTTCCCTCCCGCAGCTCTGCCCTTCCTTCCGCACACAGTAGGAGTGCACGCGGAACAGAGAAAGAAAGAACAGAGAAAACAACTGTCCATATTTCACCGGTTTTGCTGACCCACGGCCATGAAGACTCGTAACAGTGTGCTGACGAGCTGCTAGACACTCCCGCGTGCGCTCATTCATTCATTCCCTTGGGCAACTGGCTACAGCGATCACCATCGCACCCACCAAAATACACTGCCTGGGAGACCGGGCCTTTGCCAGCTCAGCAGAACCTTCCTCCCCAAATGCTGTGGCTTGAGTTTTGCTCTAGCGTGACCTCAAGGTTATGCTACAAAAGCAAGGTTTCTGTACGTCTTTAACCTGGATGCTCACGCTGTCACCTCCTGGGCCCCTCATGGATGGTTTGTATGATGCTTAAGCATTTGTTTAAAGCAAACAAACAAACAAACAAACAAACAAACAAAAAAGCCCCTTCAAGAATGTAGTCTGAAGAGACTGAAGTCAGAGATTATCCTAAAATTGACATAAGGTTTAAGATATAAAATCTAGGCTGTAAGAAGAAGACTCAAGAAGAAAGAAATGTATTCTTTGCAGCGGTCCATATACAATGGAATATTACTCAGCCAGCGGAAAGGATGAATATCTACCATTTGCATCAACATGGATGGGACTGGAGGGGATTATGCTGAGTGAAGTAAATCAAGCAGAGAGAGTCAATTACCATATGGTTTCACTTATTTGTGGAACATAAGGAATAGCATGGAGGACATTAGGAGAAGGGGGGAAATCAGAGGGGGAGACGAACCATGAGAGATTATGGACTCCGGGAAACAAACTGAGGGTTTTAGAGGGGCGAGAGGGGTATGGGGATGGGTGAGCCTGGTGATGGGTGTTAAGGAGGGCTGGGGTTGCATGGAGCACCGGGTGTTACATACAAACAATGAATCATGGAACACAATATCAAAAACTAATGATGTATTGTGTGGTGATTAACATTACACAATAAAAAGAAAATGTATTCATTACAATAAGAATTATGACCAGGGCACCTGGGTGGTTCAGTGGGTTAAGCCTCTGCCTTCAGCTCAGGTCATGATCTCAGGGTCCTGGGATTGAGGCCCGCATTGGGCTCTCTGCTCAGCCGGGAGCCTGCTTCCCCCTCCCCCCTCTCTCTGCCTACTTGTGACCTCTCTCTCTCTCTCTCTGTCAAATAAATAAATAAATAAATAATTTTTTAAAAAAGTTTAAAAAAAGAATTATGACCAACACAAAGGAAGGGAAGGGGAGAGGAGGGGAGGAAGAGGAAAGGGCCAAGAGGGTCAAGGAGGGAGGGGAGACACAAACACATGCGTGCAGGGTGTAGGGTTCCCCAGTGTAAGCACCAGACCATCAGCTGGCCACCCTGATGAGCACAGACCCCGGAAGCCAGGTGTCCTCACCTTGCCACCCGCCAGTGAGCTACTGTCTCGCCATATACAAGTAATTTACAGTACTGCTGCTCCATCTCACGCAGATTAGGTGGTGATAAACGGTCAGTCCTCATCTAATGGGTGAAGCAGGCTTAACACATATCCATTAGACCTGATGTACTTTTTTAAAAAAGTTTTATTTATTTAAGTAATCTTTACACCCAACTTGGGCCCCAAATTCATGACCCTGAGATCAAGAATTAATTGCATGCTCTTCCAACTGATCTAGGCGGACACCTCTGATGGTTTTTCTTTCTTTTTAATAAATTTTTGAGTTTGAAAAAAATTTACATTTACATCGTTTTTAATGATACAGCAACTGCAGCAGTTTTCTTTGTGATGGGTTTAGTGAGTGTGATAGCCAGCAGCACACATACACAGGTTGCCCCAATCAATCGATCAACAACTCGTTCGGGGATACAGAGACGTAGATACGGAGGGAGTATCTAGCTAATCCTTACCATGAACTTTACTGCTCATGGTATTTTAAAAATCTGGTTATGTGGGTCAATGACCCACACCTGGCAAGTGCCCAGAAAATGGAAGAACAAGAAAAGGACAAGAATCTAAGTGTTTCGGTTTAGTCATAGCAGGATAATGACTTAAAAGGCAAGTATTTTTAGAACTATCCTTAAGTATAGCATTTAATTCACAAGAAAGGTAAAAGAAATGAAAATACCCAAGTAAAAGTGAATATATGACTCATGGATTTACCTGTGCTATAGGCGAGGGCATAACTACTCAGGTTTTCTTCTTCTCTGCTTTTTCCCCCCCTTTCTTTCTTTTTAAGGCACTGCCCAATATACTAGTGACGATAGATTTTTAATCTAAGCCCCCACTGACTGCAGCATCCATCTCAATTTCAGAGGTGTTAAAATGTATATTTTAGAACTGGTGAAACAGTAATCAAATTAAATCCAAGACAACCCAAACCACGTCTCCTATTTATTTGGATCATAACGCACAATGCCAGGCAGAGTGGAAACTGGGTAAATATTTACCGAATCAATGGATGCTCTGGGAGGTAATACTCACGTGTTCAACCACAGTTAGTTGCATTTTGCTGACACACCACCTTCTCTCTCCTCTGAACTTACCTAGGCCTGGGCCACCCCTCTCCTATCTGTTTCACCATAAGGAATTAGGTCAATCATTACAGATACCTCTTCACTCTTTGTGATAATTTCCATGTCAACTGCAAATACTAATGTGTTAACTTTCTTCCAGGACTCAAGAAGACTCACCCAATGCTTTCGGGTGCTCCAGACTTGCAAATATGTGTGTGTGTGTGAACTTGGTCTTCAGATGCATGGGCTGCACCTGTGCTCATCATCTGCGTCTGTCTTTCTGCATCTCATCATGGAGAGGGAGACAGCGTGTGTCCCAGTGTGCACCCATGTGCTGCAGGGTGAGGCACGTGCTCTGTCATTTGCTTCCTTGGTCTCCTACCAGCGGATGCACCGAGTCGGGTCGCTTGTGTAAACGAAACTCAACTGGGTTTTTGTGTTTGCGTTATCTAGATAAGTATTTTTCTCTGCATTTGAATTATGTAGACCAGGCCTATTTGGCTATTTCTTCCTCCCATCCACGGAAGACAAAACCTAATTTGTTGTCCTTAGAGGTTCTCTATGTACCTAACACCACGACCTCAAGAGAAATGAAAGAGAAGGCTGATGCCATGCTTGCTGCAATACCAATGAGGAGGATGGGAGACAGTGAATATAATTATTGCCAATTCTCAACAGAAAAAATGGGGGTACTAAGATACTGTCAACTCTCAACAGAAAAGTGGGGGCACTAAATACTAAGTATTTACTAAGTACTTAGTACCTAGTACTAACACATGGTCAATTCTCAACAGAAAATGGGGGTACTAAGTACTAAGTACTGTACTTAGTGCTTAATACTAAGATATTGTCAACTCTCAACAGAAAAGTGGGGGTACTAAATACTAAGTATTTACTAAGTACTTAGTACCTAGTACTAACATGTTGTCAATTCTCAATGGAAAAAAATCAGGAGATCAGAAACACAGGAACAGGCCACTTCACCTGCTGGCTCCCAGGCAGCACAGATGGAGAGAGAAACCATACAGTAGACGTTGTTGATGAACACCCATTAACAAGTCACCAAAGACGCATTTCAGCAAACAACCCATGGACGGCTTGCCCCCTCACCAGGCTTCCCTGCCACGTGACTGGATGCCATCTGGGATGGTCAAGGCCACACAGGATGCCACCTCTGCCATCTCATGTGGAATTTCTGCTTCTCCTAATTTTCTCCTGCCCACACATACATGGAGACTTTCTCCTTCAGGGACTTCACGAGAGCCAGAACCAAAGACAGAACCTGGGTGAGAGGTTCCAGCCCAGCGAAGAGAATACAGACTCACGCGCACTCCGCCTAACCAGGACAGCAATGGAAACGACAACAGCAAAGGGCAGCGTTTTCCTCCCATTCCTGGGCCAGATTTAAATCAGTAACTTAGGGCTCGGACATCGAGGTGCATCCATATGAATGCTGGTTATGTGGTTTTGTTAAAGCTCTTAACCATTATATCATGTAACCCACGGCAGAGGGGGCAGGGGTCTATCTTATTACCGAGCTCAGACTGGGCTGGGTAGAGCAGCGTTTGTGGAAGCAGGGTACACATATCATGGTGGTTATTTAGGGCCATCTGAAATGACATTGGAACTTCTGAAGCCTGGCTGTCAAAGGCCACCAGAACCCATCTGCAGTCAGAGTGGAGACTGTTGGACCTGCTGCGGAAAGGAGTTCACAGAGGAGCCACGGAACACCCTGGTAAGAGGGAGCTGGGAGCCACCTACCACAGACTTCGGGCTTGTGCTGACTGCTTCTATGGGGTTGTTATGGGTGGAACTGTATCCCCCTCCTTAAAAAAAAACATTAGAGTTCTGACCCTCAGGAGCTCAGAAATCTGACCCTATTTTTGAAGTCGGGTTTTCACAGAAGTAAGTTAAAATGAGGTCACTAGGGTAGATCCAAATCCAATTCGACTGATATCCTTATAAAGAGGGGAAATCTGGACAGACACATACACACAGGGAAGGTGATGTGAAGAACAGAAAGGGGGGTTGTGGGACTGGAGTGACACAGCCACAAGCCAAGGGAGGCCAAGGACGGCCGGCCGCCACCAAAAGCTGGAAGGCACAAGAAAGGATCCTCACTTAGAGCCTTGAGAGGATACAGGGCCCTGGCAATACCTTGATTTTGAATTTCTAACCTTGAGAACTATGAGACAATAAATCTCCATTGTTTTAAGAAAAAAAAAATTGATCGGCCATTATGAAACTCTGAAAATTATACTGCCTAGATTTCAAATTACTTTAGCTTCCTATGAAAAAAATAATTACAGGGGCGCCTAGGTGGCTCAGTCAGTTATGCATCTGCCTTCGGCTCAGGTCATGATCCCAGGGATCGAGCCCCAGTTGGGCTCCCTGCTTAGCAGAGAGACTGCTTCTCCCTCTCCCTCTGCCTGCTGCTTCCCCTGACTGTGCTCTCTCTCTCTCTTAAAAAAAAAAAAAATTAGAGCCTGTGTGCCAACAATTCTTGAGATCTGTTTGGTTCTGACATGTGTGTGCACCTACATGCATTTATATTGTTCTAAGTGACTTTTTAGAAAGATAAGCTACTTCCATTTTGCAAATCAGTTATACTTCTAGACTCAGTTAAAAGTCAGGAAGTGGTTTGGGGTCTCTCAGTGCTGCTTGGGATCTTGTGGATCCCCAGGTCCCTCCCAGTCCCAGGATTCCATCATTCTTTGAGCAGAACTAGCATCGCCGGGAGCACAGATGGGCGACTATGACCATCACCCGTAGGCTCCATCAGAACATGGGTGATGCCACAGCACAGCTATGGGGATTTGGCTACGATGGAACAAGCGACAGGCTGGAAATCAGAACTATTTCAAGGATGAGAGACGCCTGCTTATGCGATATAGCTCAAGACAATGAAGACAGGACTCGAAATCTGGCATTCTGCCATGCTGTACTTGGAGGGAAGAGGGAACAAGGAGCACAACAGTAAAGTGAGGGGCATCCTCTCCACACCACTGAGGACTCAAATTACCTGGAACTACCGGGAAGGGAGAGGAGAGCTCGTTCAACCACTGCAAGGGGCTAGAATAAATGATATACAAATATGAAGGAAACTGAGAGAATCCTACCAATTTCCATTCTGTTTGTTACGATTTTAATGTGAGAGGGACAGTGATGGGAAACCCATCAAAAATCGTGTTTTTGCATTATACTACTCAATGAGTGAAATGATGCTTGACAAGTCTAGATGAATTTCAGTTTTTAGGCTGATATTTAAAATATATAATCACCTTTTACTACTATTGATTTAAGTACTTTTTCCAATGAATGAACCTTTTAATCTTTCTACCTCCCACTCCTAGCCCATTCTTTATTTTTCTCACGTGCTTAGAGTTCCAGAAATTGAGATTTCCCGTAAGCAGGTGGGTCACCAGACAGGAAGAGCTTCTCCGATGATCACACAGTGGTTTTTTCTTTATTTTTGTTTTGTTTCATTTTGTTGTTGTTTTGTTTCGTGTTGTTCTTACTTCTTGATCTTTAAGATTTGGTGTTGTTTTTGTCAATTCCCCTAATTTCCATTCTACTATGTTGTTGGTGAGTTGTTTGTTCCAAATATACCAAACATCAATTTTAACTTTTTTTTTTTTTAAGATTTTATTTATTTATTTGACAGGCAGAGATCATGGGTAGGCAGAGAGGCAGGCAGAGAGAGAGAGGGAAGCAGGCTCCCTGCTGAGCAGAGAGCCTGATGTGGGGCTCGATCCCAGGACCCTGGGATCATGACCTGAGCTGAAGGCAGAGGCTTTAACCCACTGAGCCACCCAGGCACCCCTGATTTTAACTTCTTAAGGGACAAGCAAATCAATCCCATGCATGGCTGTTTATAATTTAGCATAAAAATATTCATAAAATGTAACTTAGAATACATACCTCCTCGAGCATAACCCTTCCTGCGGGACAAAAGCATGCCGGTGCTCCTGTAGGAAGGCATCCCTGGGAAAGGGGTTTTGGGAGCTGCAAAGATGCTTGGGGAGCAGACAAGGAAAGGGCACCCCCGGTGTGCGATGCTGCTGTTTCAACAAGGACATAAAGGCAACAGCAAGGAGACACAAAGAAGGGTTGTCAGGCACTCAGGCCTGAGATGAAAGGAAAAGCCACGCTAAGTGTGGAACTGAAGAAGCACAGGAAACGATGGATCTCCGGTGCCTCAGTCAAGAGCCTTGAAACGCAAAGAGGAGCCTGGATTTGGTCCAGAGTCGGATGAAAATCTCTGTGGCACCTTATGGAGGAACTACCCCAGGAGAAGGGTTAGGGATGGAAGTGAGGCCAATAGGAGAAGCCTCTTCTGAAGATGAACTTTGGGGCCAAGAGGAGAGGCTAGAAGAGGAGGAAGGACCTGATCGCCTGATGACACACAGGGAAACAGGACAACAAAGCAGAGCCAACCCAGAATATGGGCCTTTGGTCCAAATCCCACCTAAAGAAGACTTTGCTGACCACTGGAACAAAGGAGGAGGCCTGGCACCCCAAATGTTTCCGTCTTCCCTCTAGGTTGACTTCCTGTCCTGCAGCGGCTAAAAAAATTTAAAAAGGCATTCCCAGACTCCCTAAGGTGAGGCTTTGGAAGCAACTGACATAGATTTGCCAGTAAGATGTGCTCGCACGAGGTTTAGAAGGAAGAAGAGAGGCAGAGCCCCCCCCACTGTCCACCTCCTGCCACTTGGGCTGTTGTACATCCAGTCCCCAAGCTGGTGGGAGCAGCCAGATCGAGTGCCCCTGGCTTCCTGGGACCTGCCCCCTGGTCCCAGCCTTGCAGTGTACTCCTGAGGTCAGCAGTGCTGGTGGTTCCCCAACCCTCCCCTTCCTCAGGGTAGGCAACTTTGGTTGAGGTTAATGTAGGGCATGAAATCAGCCATCACACCTGGTTTGCTAAGATTTAACACGGAGCCAATGGGGTGGTGGGGAGGGAAGGTTTCGGAGAAGGGCGTTGGCCTTTGGAATGCCGAGGCCTGTGCGACCACTCCGCGGTAGGAGTGCCACGAGGAGTTGCCTTCCCCAAAGCTTTCTTAGCCCAAAAGACCAAACAACCACCCTGTGATCTAAGAGATGTATGCGATGTCCCCCAGGCTATGTTTAGCAGAACTCACAGAACACGCAGATTAGCATATCCTATCCTTCCGTAAACAGATCCTCCCGCTTCCAGTAAGACCCCCGTGTCACACATCACATACTTGAGATTTGTGATTATCCTGAAGGACCAATAAAGGTGGGAGCAAGGAAGAGCAGAGGGTCTTCGTCTCTGAGCATTGACCCCCTTGGCTTCTCCTCTCTTTGACAGCAAAGTTTGGAGTAATCTTTTCATCCATCAGTACAGGGATTGCTGGCCAATCCTGGCAGTTTTCTAGGTCATTCTTGGAGCTAGCCCAGAGTCAGTACCTCAAGCCTTCTTACTGATTCCCCCAAGTACTCAATCACCAGCATCCAGTCCCTTCCCACTCAAGAGACCTAGAACCAAGCCTGACCACCATGTCCCCACTGCGTCCTCCTTCATCTCCAACCAGATAAAGCATAAAGTTCTATCATGTGACATTTTCTAGAATGGTTACATCCAATTTTACTTTATGTCACATACTGAAAGTAGCCTTTTCACAACAGCATGAATAATACATATCATTAATACCATTTTACCAAACAAGGAAGCTTGTCCAAGTTTACACGCTCAGCAACAGAGCAGAGGTTACTACCTCCCAGTCAAGGTTTACATGGTGAATACAGAACAAATAATCAAATGAGAGAAAGAGAAGTAATGGACGTAATAAAAGGCCCAGGGTTGGCTTCATAAGTATAAACACAAATTGGGCATGTTTGTAGGCAAGAGGAAAAAAGAAGAGCAGAGAAAGGATAGTCACATGTGTGGCTGAAAAGAATGCTGATGGGAGGTCTATTAACGGAGAGGGGATGGTGTACTCAGGAGGAATGAAGAGATATGGGAGGATCCAGACGTTTGGGGGCAGTCTGGGAAAGGCAGGTGCCTGGTACGAGCCACGGGGAGGTTACGCTCAAACTCTGCTGTGAGGGTGAAAAAAGGATGAGGGGTGAAACATTACGGAGAATATTAAGGTCACCCAGAGCTCTTCGGTGAGCATATTCAACTGGGAAGTGTAAAATACTGCCGCACTGGAAAAGATTAGCAAGTAATCCCCGAGGTAGAAAGAAACTCAGTTGATCAGCCTATGTCTACAGAATTCCCATGTTCTGAGAACTGAAGAAAGGATATTACATTTTGTTGTCTGTGTGAGCTCCGGGCTGAGTCAGGAGGTTCCGATGGAACTGAGTAAAACCAGATACCAGGACAGAGCATATCACCAAAGGGGTGAAGTACCTCTACCAAGACTAAATTTCTTGACAGAATCTTTACACATCTATTTCCCAAGAGCTCAGTGCTTGGGACACTGGTGGTACTCAGAAGTCTGTGGAATGAAGGAGTGGTTATGCTTTGCTAGGGCACCCAGGACCAACACCGTGCAAATGCTGAAGGATGTGTTGAGGGAAGCTGCTCGAGAGAGACCTTTCTTTCCTTCATTATTCCTTTTTTACAAAGCGGTAATGGCCTATTCAGCAAATTTTTTTTCTGACTGTAACAGGGAATGTAGTACCATATTTTCACTCATAGCAAAAACAATCCACATTAGAAGGGGTCCACCAGAGCTAATTTTTTAAGTGGATAAGCCATTAAAGATGCCAAGTAGATTACAATTGATCCCTAGCATAAAAGTTGTGATCAATAAAAAACAATCTGTAAATTTGATTGCAGAAATCCTTTTTACTTAAGTCCACCATGAGTATAATTTTCAGGATCACTCCTTTGATCTCACTTACTGGAAAAGAAAATGTAATGAAAATATGGCTGCAGGGCTGAGTTTTCAAAAAATTACAAAATGCCTCTCTTTAAATGTTGAACCGTTCATGGAAGACAACTCAGTAATCATCAGACCACACTGCTAATCATGGAAAATGTATGATTAAAGAGCCCCTTGGGATCTAGCTGAGCTCCTAGCATGCTTTATTTAACTGGTTCCAACAGACCCTTACTGGTTTTCATGGTTTGGCAAATTTACACGTTGTCCTTTGGCTCCATGCAACGAGGATTTAATTCACCTGGCGTCCATTTCTTCTCCCCTCACATATTATGCATATGTTGCCAATACTTGGACTAAACTCCCCTGAAACTCCAGATAACATACCAAACCACACTTACTGCTTTACCTCCTACCACTGTCTGGATGCTCAGTTTGCGAGCAAGGAACATCAGCGCTCACCTTACCGCTGCACCTCCCCTCCCACTCGGCCACCCATACGTCACCAAATTTCATGACTTAATATTCTCCGTTCAGTAGCAGCTATTGTATCTTTTGTTATCTGGTCTACAGGTTAATTTTAGAAGTTGAAACATATCAGCTTTTTATGTTATGACACATAATTGACATTAGTACCTACACAGATATTATTTGTTGCAGAGCCAAAGAGTAAGCTAGAATTACATTTCCTTCTCAATGGGATCACTGTGCCATCTAATGGAGAATGTTTCTCATTTCAAAATAAAAAATATACCTTTTTTTTTTTTAATATTCTAACAGATACTCTTATGTAGTGGATTGGGAATGGTGGCCTCCCAAAACATATGTCCATGTGTCCTCATCCTTGGAAACTGTGAATGCTACCTTATTCTAAAAAAGTTCTTTTGCTGATGAGATCATGCTGGATTATCCATGAGGGCCTAAAGCCAATGACTAGTGTCTTTATAAGATGCAGAAGAAGGAAAGACACAAACACACAGAGGAAGAGGAAGGTAGAGACTGGAATGACGTGGCCACAAGCCAAGGAAGCCAGCAACCACCAGAAGCTGAAAAAGGCAAAGACCAGATTCTCCCCCACAGAGCCTCCAGAGAGAGAGAGAGCACAGCCCTTGACGACACCTTGATTTCAGGCCTCTGGCCTCCGGAACTGGAAGAGAATAAATTTCTGTTGTTTTAAGCTGCTCCGTTTGTGGTGATTTGTTAGAGCGGCTCTAAGAAACCAGTATACATAATCAGATTTTACTAAGCTCCTAATCACAGTACGTACATACACACACCATCAATTTCTTTTTTGTTTCAGAGAATTTTCTCCTGGAGTAGTCTCTCCTGTTGCATTCTGAATGGGCAAATTTAGGCCTCCTGCATCGGACTGTCTTCCCAGAACTGCCTTTTGATGCTTTCATGATTGGACCCTTGGACCCACTATTTTCTGGACCTGATGCTTTCATCTTTCTAGGTTTCCTTTTATGTTTTGCTACAGCATAACCTCAAGTTACTGCCTTAAAAAGGATATACATTAAGCTGACTTTCTGAGTCTTTGAGTGTCCCCAAATCCTTTTACCTACGTTCAAATTCAATTGAATATTTGGGCAGAAACAAAACTCTACACTCAAAACCTGGAAGGTATTATGTTAAGTGAAATAATTCAGACTGGGAAAGACAAATAGCATATGATTTCACTCATATGTGGAATCTAAAAGAAAAAAAACAACAAATGAATAAACAAACAAAAAGCAGAATCAGATGTATAAATCCACAGAATAAACGGAGAGCTGCAAGACGGGAGGAGTGATGGAGGTGGGTAAAATGGGTGAAGGGCAGCGGGAGATATAGGCTTCCAGTTACGGAATGAGTAAGCCATGGGAATAAAAGGTACAGCACGAAGCGTATAATCTATGATACTGTAATAGTGCTCTGTGGGGACAGACGGCAGCTGCATCTGTGGGGGACATAGTCTAATGTACAAACTTGCCCAATCACTAAGTTGTACACCTGAAACTAATAAAAAAAAAATTCCAGAGTCAAAATTATTTTATTTTGGAACATTAGCACTACCAATTCTCATTCCCTTGTAGATATTTATATTTATCCTTCTCTGGAAGTTTTTAGAATATTCCCTTTATCCTTGGTTCCTAAAATTTCACACTGATATGTCCAGGTACGTCTTTTTTAAAATCCACTCTGCTTGGTTTTCCATAAGGCTTCTCGACATGAAGAGTCAAGTCTTCAAGTATTATTTATCTGAAAAGCACCCCACACCTTTTTCTCTAGTCTCCCTCTTTCTTATTGGTTGCCGAGGGCTATCCGATAAAATTTCTGCAAAAGAAATTTTCTGTACGTCTTCACTGTCCAATTATATAGCTGCTAACAACCTATGGTTATTGAGTCATTCAAATGAGGCTAAGGAAGTAAGGAACTGAATTCAAAATTTAGCACTTATTAAATTTAAATGGCCACAAGCAGCTAGTTTTAGCCCTTATCTAGAACATTTTCTGGACTGTATCTTTACTCTGACAGTTGCCATACATTTCCAATATTATAACTCTTTAATAGAATTTTATTGCTTTAAGAATGAAATATTCTAGACTATTCATACCCTAATTAGGGGTTTGTAAATTCTATTCATTTCACTAAATTAGCTCTTTTTCATTGGTAGTCATTTTTCTTCTTTATCCTGGTCTTTTTCATTGTAAGGTTTAGTAACACATTTGGTGATACTTGGTTTTCCATTCATATTCAAATCTGCAGCAATAAAAAGACTCATGGACATTAGAAGACAATTCTCCAAAGATATTTTCACATTTCTGCACAGTCCAGGCATTCACATCAGAGTACTGGCCAATATGATTGACTAGAAAATATTCCTTGGAAGCTACAAACAGTATATTGCTCTGGAGAAATTTAGACATATCTCCCCTGGGGCCATTTGTTTACATTCCAGGGTAGTAAATACCTAGGGATCTTCCATGTTCTTCCCCTCTTCTCCCCGTCCCTCCTTTTCTGAGAGAAGACTTGCTTATATTCTAAAGTCAGTCTCTGTCTCTCTCTCTCTTCCTCCAGAGGGAAGGAGGGGGAGGTCACGCCAGCCACCCCATAGAGGTTCCAAGCCTCATAATTCTGGGATTCCTTTCCTGTGGCACAACGCAGCTGCGTATGCAGGATACCATGGACAGAATTGTGTCCCCCACACCAAAATTCATATGCTGAAGTCATAACCGCCAGTATCCCAGAATGTGACTTTGTTTGGAGACTGCGTCTTTATAGAGATGATTCAGTTAAAATGAGGACCTTGGGGTGGTCCTTAATCAAGTATGACTGGTGTCTACCATCAATCCATACTAAGAAATTTGGACACAGACACTTACAGAGGGGAAACAACGTGAAGACACAGGGAGAACACGGCCATCTACAAGCCAAGGAGAGAGGCCTTCCCTCACAGCCTTCAAAAGGAACCAGTCCAACTGACCCTTGATCTCAGACTTCTAGCTTCCAGAATTGTAAAAAAATAAATTTCTGTTATCAAGCGACCTAGTCTGTAGTTCTTTGTTACCACAGCACTAGAAAACAAACACACAGGGGTAATATTAGCCTTGCAGTGTGTCATCCTATGGAGACTGGAGCACCAAGAATCTCTGTATTCCAAGGTCTGCTCTCTGATTCAGAAATCTCACGTTTCCCTTCAAAACAGATCTGTCTGTGTGTTGTGTATGTATACATATATGTATACATTACATATATTTTATATATATACACAAAAACAGCAGGGAGCTCTGTATGATATACAGGGTTTGTCAACAGACAAGTTTTACTTTATTGAAAGAAGGACACTGGGGACCCTTCAATTCCAGGATGAGGAGGGCTTTACTCTGTGATACTAATGTCATACTAACTGCCCTAGTTATCATCAGAAGGTCATTTCATTTCTTTAAAGATAAGAATTGGATGAATATTTTGCTTGGGATAAAACTACCTGCCATTCGCAGAGGGGGCAGAGGAGAGAGGATATCGACAACTAATACAGCCAGGCCCTGTTTTCAGCTCTCTAGAGCAGATACTCTCCAAGTGCAGAGCTGCCGAGCGCTCTACCAGAGAGATCGACCCCTCCACAGTCGCGGGTCTCCACGTGTCCCCTAGGTTTCATCAGCACCAGCTTTCCATCTGCTTTCCATCTTCCAGAAATTGATTGAAATCTCATCTGCTGATAACCACCTTTTACATTCTTTGATGTTGTAGATGTTTAACTCATGTACAGTCATTTTAATGGGGGCTCAAGGACAGAAAATAAACGTGCGTGCAGACTGCCATGTTGAAATACAAGTGCCAATAGTTTTTCTTAAATATTATTTCTTGATATGAAATCAAATATAGGCCCAGTTATCTTTTTTTTTTTTTATAGGCCCAGTTATCTTAACAACAAATTAATCTTCTCAAGTAGCTAAATGAACTCGTGACCTGTTATACAATACCACTTTTTCAAGTGATATGGAAAAATCTTAAGAAAAATAGGAGAATCAGGGGCACCTGGGTGGCTCAGTGGGTTAAGCCTCTGCCTTCGGCTCAGGTCATGATCTCAGGGTCCTGGAATCAAGGCTCACATCGGTTTCTCTGCTCAGTGGGGAGCCTGCTTCTCCCTCTCCCTCTGCCTGCCTCTCTGCCTACTTGTGATCTCTCTGTCAAATAAATAAATAAAATCTTAAAAAAAAAAAAAAAAAAAAAAAAGAAAGGGAAGAAAAATAGGAGAAACAGAAATCTTCGGGGGTAGCCCAAGGAAGGAAAGCGGTTAAAAGTTTCAGAATACAGGGGCACCTGGGTGGCTCAGTGGGTTAAAGCCTCTGCTTTCGGCTCAGGTCATGATCCCAGGGTCCCGGGATCGAGCCCTGCATCAGGCTCTCTGCTCAGTGGGGAGCTCTTCCTCCTCTCTCTCTCTGCCTGCCTCTCTGCCTACTTGTGATCTGTCTGTCAAATAAATAAATTAAAAAAAAAAAAAAAAAGTTCCAGAATACAGAAATAAAGCTCTTCCATCAAAAGAGCTATTTTTGTCTGGAAACTGAAAATTATTATATATTACATATATATATTAGCATTTAGGTATTGAGTAGTTTGGAGTTAGGTGTTTTTTACAGGTAGAAGGAAATAACTTTAAATTTTAAAAAAATAGTTTCTTATATTCTCAGTTCCAGAACTGGGTTCTGAATCATCCCCTCTCAGGAAGTTTACTAGTAGTGTTCCACAATGATTTGTCTTCATCTGTGAGCATCAGAATAATTGAGCAGATATAAGACAAGCCACCTGGGACACCTGGGTGGCTCAGACAGTTAAGTGGCCACTTCTTGATTTCAACTCAGGTCATGATCTCAGGGTCCTGGGATGGAGCCCTGTGTTGGGCTCTGCACTCAGCAGGGAGTCTGCTTAAGGATTCTTTCTTTCTCCCTCTCCCTCTGCCCCACTCAAACGTGTGCTCTCTCTCACTCTAAGTAAATAAATCTTAAAAAAAAAAAAGACAAGCAACCTGAGATATAGAACACAGCTAAGCTCTATAGCTCAGATGTTCAGCCCTTCAACCGCCATGGTGAAAGGAAAAAAACTCCTCTCAATTCCCCAAGGTATGTGTTCTTGCACATAAACTGACATTTAGGCTCAGGTTGATCCTGAAGGCCTGGTCCTTTGAAGCCAAGCAAGCAAGTCCCAGCCAGGCAGCCAGCAACAGTGCTCACCAGTGCCCTGTGCACTGCTTGGGGACTGGCCTTCTGGCTTTTGTGTGACCAAACCTATAACCTAATAAAAAGGTGAAAAGGTCAAAGAAATGCCTCAAGAGGAGGAAGAGGATGGAAAGAAAAGAACGCGAGGATTCACCCCACTGTCTACTTGACCGGAACCCCAACAAGCAGAGTATCACGCTAGAAAATCTTGATGAAGAAGCTAATGGAGATCACAGAAGTGGGAAGTTTTCTCTTCATCATCGGACTCAGTTAATACCTGAACAGAGCCGGTTAGAAATGAAACAACAAAGTCAGTGGATGCCAGAGCTCCTGAGTTCACCCGCAGCCAAGACAAGGGTTCCTTTGGACAGAGTAGACTACTGTACCCCAGGCATGGCTCTGGGCACTTTTTCAGCCACTGCTCACTTAATACAACACATTATCCTCGCTTCACACACAAGGGAAACAAGGCACAGAGAGATGAATAACTCAACTAGCAAGCTAGAAGTCGCACAGCCAGCGAGTGGCAGATCCTTAGACCTGATACGGACAGTCATGCCCTAACTCTTTGCTCATCATTTGCTGTCAACATTACCTCTACTCTCATTTAAAAAATGGATATTAGGGGCACCTGGGTGGCTCAGTGGGTTAAAGCCTCTGCCTTCGGCTCAGGTCATGATCCCAGGGTCCTGGGATCGAGCCCCGCATCGGGCTCTCTGCTCAGCAGGGAGCCTGCTTCCTCGTCTCTCTCTGTCTGCCTCTGCCTATTTGTGATCTCTGCCTGTCAAATAAATAAATAACATCTTTAATAAAAAACTTAAAAAAATGGATATTATGCCAACTTTAGTCAGCAAAATGCGTCCTCAAAAGAAGGCGGGGGCAAAAAAACAAAAAACATTTTCCCTCAAAAAGTAGCCCCCACAGCAGCATGAACCTCGTAAGAACCGCGAGTAAGTCCCGGATTCACAGCCACCTTCTCTAGCACCGACCTTTGGTCTTCCTGTTTGGATGACTAAGGGAAGGGCAGGACTTGGCTCATTTTCCAGCTTCCGGAATGGCCAAAGACGTGAACTTTTTCCCCTTGGAGGGTAAGACACAGAGATAGCACAGAACCCCCCGAAAAAGTAGGAAACCTTGTAACAAACCTTTTGAAGCAAACATAAAAATACTTGATTCGGACCTGATCCTATAGGGAGATCTCGATATTATAAAATGATACTCATATTCATGAATATAGTAATATGCTATGAACAGTAAGGAGAGGAGGAGGGGGAGGAAGGGGAGGAAGAGGAAGGGGAAGAGGGAGGAGAGAGAAGGGAGGAAGAGGAGGAGGGAATAGAGCAGCCAAGCTGGAAGGGGAAGCATCAGATAAAACGAAGGGAAAAGTTCCAAAGTAAGAAAGTGGTCGAGGACCCAACCACTCCCACACCAGAATTATGACCGAAGTAACCGCCCCTCGAAAGTATTTCCAGCTACCAAAATTAGCCCAGAAACTAGGGGCCTGAGTTTTGAGAAGCGAAGATTGTCCTTCCCATGCCTCCCCCGACTGGAGAGATTTGCTGGATTCACGACTTATCACGGGGCACAGGGCGGCTCTGCAGGAACAGCAGGGGCCCCTCGTTTCTTCACACTGAGGTTATCGCATTCCAAACGCGGAAGTGCATTTTCCTTTTTCCTCTGTGGTTGTGAGAAGCGCGAAGGAGGAAGGAACTCAGCGCGCGTGGGCCCCAATCAGACCCGCCGAAGGCCAGAGACCGCGCAATTCAAGACAGGGAGCATGCGCAGTGGGCTGCAAGAGCAACCAAGTCCAAGTGCGACCTACCATGAGTAAGACCGAGCGTCAGTGACTTATTATCGCGAGAAGACCGGACATCCCTGACCTATCGCGAAAGACCAGGCGTCAGTGACCTATCGCGAGAGTGCCATGAGCAGGACCAAGCAGAAGTAGGATTCTGCGAGCACGTCTGTGCGCTGGAGGTGAGCCGGCACCTTGAGGCTGTATAAGGAGACTCTTCCAGTTCGTACTTCTAAGGCTTCACATTCTGCATTCAAAAATAAGTTGCAAGGCTGAGAAACAAGAGCAAGTTCTTAAGAAATGGGGACTTACCCATCAGGAGCTGCATGATATCGGGAACAGGTGGAGCGCCGGCCCCCAGCGGGCTTGGAAGACTTCTCAAGGAGACGGCGGTCCTCCTAGATGCCCCGAGGAGGGTCTTCAGCCTCCTGTCTGCATTCCCAGTGTCCTGACCGTCAAGAACCCCATTCGGAATCCAAGTACTGGGGAGAAGCTGTTTTCCAGCAGAGCAGGCAACTGCTTCCAAGATGAAAAACCGAGGGATTCCAAGGCGCCTGACTCAGACTATCAGTAAAGCAAATTACGGTTTTGTCTTTTCTAAATATTGTGACAAAGACTTTAATTTCACATTATGTCAAGAGTTTTATGGAGCCAAGAAACCTTCCAGTACTGAATACTCCTTATACGAATCCCGCAGAAATCAGGCGGCAAAAGCAGCAATCATAACTATCACCTTTGGGGTCAAAATTCTGATTAAAACCAACTGACAACTAAAGTGTATTTTATTAGCAGTAAGATTAAATGCAGAGCATATGTCAAAGCTGTAATATGAAGTCACAATTTCTCTAGATTACAGCTGGAAGCAGTAATTTTATAACTCTGCCCCTCCCTAGCCCATAAATCCAAATATAGTTGAGACAGCTACTCTGGACTGCAGGGCGCTGTCCCTGCTCAGTGCAAGGCCGGGGGAAGGCGCTGCTCTCCGTGGGGCCTCAGTCCCTCAGCAAGGCCATGCCAGGGCTCCCTGCTCCCCTTGTTTATGGACCTGGGCATGTCTCCCAATCCAGGGCTGAGATCAGGTGTCACAGGAGTACAGGGCTTCTGCACGTCCGGATCAGCTGTCCCCAGGCAGGCATGCCACTTGAGTGGTCTAATTAGCCACTATAAAGAGGTCCTGTTTTGCCAGCAATAATGAGCACCAGGACATTTTTAGACACAAAAATATCTGTTCAGGCATATCAGAGAGGTGCCCTCTTTCTGTGGCTTTCCGTGGGCCTCTTCATGCTTTAGTCACAGTGGCAAAGAGCTGATTCCCATCTTTTCAAATCCAACCAGGAGTCACCTGGCTTATATTCATTCTCTAGCTACCTCTACCCATATCTAACTCATCTTCTTACTCAATAATGGCATGCAAATATGCCCGTGGCCTCTCCCAATCCCTATGCCCAATGCCACTGTCTGAATTTCAGGTTTGTTATGGTTTGCTGTGATTAGGAAGACAGTCTCCAAAAACTTTCCCTGAGTCAATCAACCACTACTCCCAGCCACTATCACAAGATTGTTCTGGAACACAGCCCTGCTTACATAGCTCCATTCTCAGATGGATGGACAGCACATCACGGTCAGCCCTTCCATCCAGGAGAGTTAATCTGTTTTTCCACTGTAAGACAGGAACAAGAACCATGCTCACTCTGAGGCTATGACAGGACTGCTCTTTGGTTTACCAGTACAGTGAAAATCTTGATGTTAAAAAAGAAAAAAGGGGGGGGGCAGTAAGTGTCAAGGAATGATTGACAGTTCTTTCTCATGTAGGAATTATACCAAAGATGTCTGCTGACCAACGATCGACGTACACAATCTGGATGGCGCCTGATGTTCTTAGTACTGAGATCTGACTTTACTGTTCAGAAAGATTCCTATAAGGGTTTTGTGATGTGCTCATTCTGGCAGCACACATACTAAAAGTTTTGTGAAGACCTAAAGCATGACAAAAATTGTGTACTATATTAGATGGGTTTTTATAATCTGAAGACCCCTTTCAATAGAAATCTCTACTACTAGGTAACTCAAAATCTCCCCAAATACACTGGAACAAGTTTTATACCTTTAAAAATACAACACCCAAGACAATATCTTGGCTATGTCCATGCCAAGGAAAAGCCCAAAGAGAATTGAAAGTGGCTGAATCCCAGAGAAAACATTTTTTTAATCAAGAGGGAATTAATGTTTAATTTATCTAGTGGGTGCTGTTACCGTAACCTCTTAATATCAAGCTCCCCAAAGTACCAGCAGGAATGGAATGATAATTAAAAAAAAAAAAAATTCTCTTCGCAGTAAGGTTAGTCCATAGAAGAACAAACATGAATAAGATCCACAGTGGTCAAACACGAAGAAATGAGTGGTAATTTTTACACATTGGAAGTGTTGGTTTTTCATAAAAGTATAATTTTGGAGAAATGCGCAAGTCAGCTGCAATCGGAACCCTGTATCATGCTCAGTAATGAAAGCCACTTTTGTCTTGGTGGGCTCAGACCAGCCCAGCCCCTGCTGAAACCCTGATATGCTGTAGAGCTAATAACCAAGTTCTTACAGTGGAGGCTGGGGGTGGGAGGGTGGGGAATGGAACAAAATATAAGTTGAAAACAAAATGAATATGTTTCCTGAAACAAAGCCAAAATCTGAATAATCCTTAGGTAATGACCATTTATGCAGTCGATAGTTTCCCAAGTTTTTCTTTCCCCACTTCTTAAGTAACATGGGACTCTGGGCCAATTTTTCAAGCCAGAGAATACTTAGGAACTATTTTTAGGTCATTTCATCTTCCTTTTTTTTTTTTTTTTAAAGATTTTATTTAATTATTTGTCAGAGAGAGAGAGAGGGAGAGAGAGCAAGCACAGGCAGACAGAATGGCAGGCAGAGGCAGAGGGAGAAGCAGGCTCCCTGATGAGCAAGGATCCCGAGGTGGGACTCGATCCCAGGACACCGGGATCATGACCTGAGCCGAAGGCAGCTGCTTAACCAACTGAGCCACCCAGGCGTCCCCATTTCATCCTCCTTTTAGTTGACTAGTGTAACCTGGGTGGCAGTTGGATTTCAAAGCAGCAAAGGCCGGCATGCCTGGGCTCCCCCTGCCCCCAGCACCAGGGTATAAGCCTTCACCCTCCCAGGAAATTGGCCGGTGAGATTTCATTGCCCTTCCTGCCATCAGCTTCTTGGTAATGCGAGTTTTCTTTCCTTCTGTAGTGGGTTGAATGGTGGTACCTCCTGTCCCCCCATATATATGCTCATGTCCTGATCCCCCAGGCCCTCTGACTGTTTCCTCATTTGGAAAGAAGGTCTTAGTAGATACAACTAGAGATCTAGAGGTGAGGTCATCCTGAAACCCAAGGGGGGCTCTAAATCCAATAATATTTGTCCTTGTAAGAGATAGGAGAGGAAAAGACACAGACACACAGAGGACAAGCCCACATGAAGACCCAGGCAGAGACAGAATGATGAATCTACAAGGCAGAAAAACTCCAGGATCTGCCAGAAGAAGCTGGAAGGTGCAAATAACAGATATTCCCCAGGAGATTTCAGAGGGAGTGGGACCCTGCCCACATCTAGACTTCAGACTCCCGCCCTCCAGAACTGTGAGAGAATAATTTTCTGTTGTTTTAAGCCACCAGTTATGGTAATTTGTTTCAGCAACCCTCAAGAAACTAATACATTCCAGATACACAGATAAACTATTCTCATTTCTGAGCAGCCAAGAAATATCACTCCAACCGTAACAGGAACCAACCTCTCATCTTTATGGCAACCTAAGCATTTGGTCTCTAAAATTAAATGGAAATGAAATGAACACTGCTCTACGGAGTCAACCGCTGTGCAAGTACCCATGGTTGGAAAGACACAAGAGGTCCGTGGACAGCACTAGCGTGTCCCTTCACGAAATTATGACACCCTTTTCTGTGCTGCTTTAGTAAATCCTGGATTAAATGGGGGGAAAGCTTGTTTCACTCACACATGGATGGCTATCTTTCAGAAATGGGTCGGAAACTGTTGACCATCTTCCTTAGATTCCCACGTTAGGAGGTGGGCCTGAAAGGGGCCCAACACTAAAATCCCTCCACACACATTTTTAATGACTCATTATTTTGTGAGAATTTGCTTTTCTTTCTGTAACAGTCCCCACCTTATCTGCAGTTTTGCTTTCCGTAGTTTCAGTTATCCGTGATCAACCAGAGTCCAGAAGTGGATTCCCCTTCTCACATGTCATCAGAAGGTCTATAGTAGCCTAAGGCTAGGTCACGTGCCTACATCACTCACCTGCCTCCGTCTCCTCACAGAGGCACTGTATCATCTCCCGTCATCGCAAGACGAAGGGTGAATGCAGTACAATAACGTATCTGGAGACAGAGACCACATTCACATAACTTTCATATAGTATTGTTACCATTGTTCTATTGTATTATTCATCACTGTTGTCAATCTCTCTCTGTGTCTAATTTATAAGTTAAACTCTATCACAGGTACGTGTGTACATGAAAAAACACATTACATACAACCGATCCTTGAACAACATGAGTTTGAACCACGCAGGTCCGCTTATATGTGGATTTTTGTACAGAGCAGCATTATAAATACATTTTTTTCCTTATAGTTTTCTTTTTTTTTTAAGATTTTATTTATTTATTTATTTGACAGACAGAGATCACAAATAGGCAGAGAGGCAGGCAGAGAGAGAGGAAGGGAAGCAGGCTCCCTGGCAAGCAGAGAGCCCAATGCGGGGCTCAATCCCAGGACCCTGGGATCATGATCTGAGCTGAAGGCAGAGGCTTTAACCCACTGAGCCACCCAGGTGCCCCTCCTTATAATTTTTTAATAACGTTTATTACTTTATTCTAAGAATACAGTCTATAGTACAACATACGAAATATGTGTTTATTGTCTATGCTGTTGGTAAGGTGTCAGTCAACATTAGGCTACTAGTAGTTAAGTCTCAAAGACGTCAAAAGTTATGCAGGGATCAGTGCCCCAGTGTCTTCACTGTTTAAGGGCCAACTGGGTAGGGTCTGGTACTATCCACAGTGTCAAGCATCCACTGGAGGTCTTCGAACATACCCCCATGGGTAAGGAGGGGGATACTACTTTATATACACACACAGGTACACTTTAGTTCAATTAAATTCTTGGATGGAGGTAGATGACAGGTAGCAGCCCAGGGAGGAAAGTCCAGCGGGAGGACAGATGGCAGGAGAGGCTTCCGAGTCCCCAAGGAGAAGAGATGTACACAAGATGGAAGGAACTTGAAAGTCAATGCTCAAAACGTGCGCAAAGGAAACTAACAGGCACATCACAGAAGAAATCCAAGTGGCCAGAAAGCTCACAGGAAGATGGTTCAACTCAGTATTCACATCTTACACGCATGTTTTTGAAAATTCCACAGTGTTTGAAGATACAGGAAAACTCCTCAAACCCAAGTACGGATCTGAAATGATGTTATACGGATGTTTTCCAGCCCAACTGCATTAACATGAGTAAAACTCAAGAGAGCACAATACTGCCTATTAGCTTGATAAATTCTAAAGCTAACATTTATTTCACTGGGTGCCAAAACTACTGACTAACAAAAGTGTTATTTAGCTTATAAATGGTCTCCTTGTAATTTGTTAGCACAAGTGCTTTCCAAGGGAGGAAGAAAAAAACCCTCAAAATATAAACAAACTCTAATATTAGTAAGACCCCCATTACTTAAAAAAAGGTAAAGGATGGATCTGAAATAGCTCATAAACAGAAAAAGTATGTGTGGCTTGATTTACGAAACATATAACACGTTAGAGATTTACTTATCCTGGTAGGAATTTCATGGCTAATTTTTACATAATCACAGAATGAGACGGGCACATTGCCTAACACTTATATTCGGTTTCAGACAAAAATTACTAGTCCCAAATATAAAAATCACCTCTCTCTAGAAAAAGGGAGTGGTTTTTAAGTCCATCTATCTTTACTGGTTTTTTTTTAAAGATTTTATTTATTTGACAGAGAGAGAGATCACAAGTAGGCAGAGAGGCAGGCAGAGAGAGAGGGGGAAGCAGGCTTCCTGCCGAGCAGAGAGCCCAATGTGGGGCTCGATCCCAGGACCCTGAGATCATGAACTGAGCTGAAGGCAGAGGCTTAACCCACTGAGCCACCCAGGCACCCCTATCTTTACTGTTGAAGCAGTTTTGCTTCCATTGCTATCGATGGGAACTAAATTAACAGTGTCCATAGGAACATATTCAAATATCTTAAGAGTCCCCTGCATCTTAATATATTATTATTGATTAAAATGGATAAATTATTTCTTTTGAAGTATTTATAGATTGTTCATGTTAGAATTACGATATGCAAAGATGATAAATTTCTCCCATATTCTTTTTTAAAGATTTTATTTATTTGAGAGAGAGAGGAGCAAGAGAAGGGGTGGGGAGGGACAGAAGGAGAAGGAAAAGCAGATTTTCTGCTGAGCAGGGAGCCCAAGACTGGAGACTTAGGGCTCAATCCCAGACTCGGAGACCATGACCTGAGCAGAAGGCAGACACCCAGGTGCCCCTCCCATATTTTAAAATTAAAGCCGTCATCATGGTAAAGATAAAAGGAGATTATAAAATAATGTTCCTAAAGGATGAGAAGGAAATACATATTATAAATAACAATATTGCCTTTAAATTAAGTTTGTAATCTTTAAAAAAAATCCATTAAGATTTTCATTTTTCTCAGAGGGATGGGGAACTGATATGAAATTACAACTATTTGGGAAGGGTGAATTTTACAGTATGTGAATTATATCTCTATTAAAAAATGAGAAAACCTTAGACACACAAACACACACCCAGAATGCTCAAGGGATATTTATTTTCCATCTAACTGCTATACATTAAAGGTATTTCTTAAGTTTCCAAAAATATTTAAGCTCATTTGGCTTATACTTAAGTAACTGTCCCATCTGCAAATGAAATAAACAACACAAAAGTAAGCCACTGTCTGAATATTAGGAACAACTTGGAATGTGAGTGAAGATAAGACAATAAATTAGTCCCGGACCACCAGCACATTGCTTACTATTACTACAGGAACAGTAAAATGCTATGTACGTTTGAGGCCTGAATAAAGAACAACAATAATGGGCTCCCGTGTTATCTAGAAGTCACATACTGCGAGTTCCTTGGAAGACAGGAGGATTTAGTCAGCCCCTGAATATGGCAAAGGGCTGCTCAGTATGGTAGCTAAGAGCATAGGAGTCAACAGCCTAGGCTGGGATTTGGGTCTGTCCTCAGTCACATACGACCTTGGACAAATTAGATCACCTTAGTTGCAAGTCTTCTGATCTGTAAAACGGGCATAATATAATTTACAACTCTTGTGAACTAATGCATGTGAAAGTACCAGGCACGACGCCCAGCTCACAGCAGACAATTACAAATGCTGGTCGTGTCCCATGGTTGGACTGGCTCTGCTCCACGGCCACCAGGTTAGGCCGGGCATCCTAGAAATAACACAGGGTCATCAAACAAGAATGCCAGTGGTAACCTTGAAAGTCTCCCGACCCTGAATCACATACACGTGTAGGTGGCAGGGAAACTGTTTTTGCAGACTGAGTCCCAAACACTGAGGCTGACAAGTGTATACCTTATAAGCCCAACAATTCCACTCCTGGAGGGGCGCCTGGGTGACTCAGTCGTTAAGTGTCTGCGGTCAGCTCAGGTCATGATCCCAGAGTCCTGGGATCGAGCCCTGCATTGGGCTCCCTGCTCAGCAGGAAGCCTGCTTCTCCCTCTCCCACTCTCCCTGCTTGTGTTCCCTCTCTCACTCTCTCTGTCAAATAAATAAATAAAATCTTAAAAAAAAAACTTCTGCTCCTGGGTATACAACATACAATTCTATTTATTCACCCAAAGAACAAGACTGTTCATAACTGGTAATAGCTCCAAACCAGAAATGACCTGGGAGCCCATCAGTAGTAGAATGGATAAACAAATTGTGGAATTTTCACCCAGTGGAGTACAAAATAGCAGTTAGGACAAACAAAGTGAGCACGTGTACTGACAGGGAGGAACACAGAGTCCCCGCTGTCCGTTTCCACACCTGTTGAGTACAAAAGCTGGGCAGAACTTAGATGGTGGCAGTGCAGTGCCTCTCAGAGGGGAACAATGACCAGAAGCAACGATGACAGATGCCTCTGGGATGCCAGACCCTGTTAATTCTTATCTGGTTACATGTATGAGTTCAGTATGTAAAAATTCAAATGCTGCCCCTTAGGATATCCGTATTTTTCTGTATGCATATTACACTTCCGTAAAAAAAAATTTTTTTTTCATCTACCTCTACGGCTGATAAGAACAGAAAGTCTGTACCCCACTCAAGGCCACACACCGAGAGCAGCCTGTAACACTCTAGTCCCAGCCCTGAATGCCACTGGCCTACACCAATCAGCCTAACCACCTACTGGGAGGGGACATCTGCCAGATGCAACACTTTCTCCCACCCATGATTTTTTTTTTAAAGATTTTATTTATTTATTTGAGAGAGAGAGATCATAAGTAGGCAGAGAGGCAACCGGGGGCAGGGGGAAGCAGGCTCCCCACTGAGTAGAGAGCCTGATGTGGGACTCGATCCCAGGACCCTGAGATCATGACCTGAGCGGAAGGCAGCGGCTTAATCCACTGAGCCACCCAGGTGCCCCTCACCCATGATTTCTTCACTCACTTCTAAGCCCGGAATATTCCTGTGGCTTTCCGCATGTTTGAAACCGGGCATTTTTCCCTGCTGTATTTCTTTAGTTCTAGACTTTGGCTATCATCTGTATGGGTCCAATCCTCAGATAAAAAAAACACAGCTCAGGGGCCCCTGGGTGGCTCAGTGGGTTAAGCCGCTGCCTTCGGCTCAGGTCATGATCTCAGGGTCCTAGGATTGAGTCCCGCATCAGGCTCTTTGCTCAGCTTCCCTCTCTCTCTGTGCCTGCCTCTCCATCTACTTGTGATCTCTCTGTCAAATAAATAAATAAAATCTTAAAAAAAAAAAAAACCACAGCCAGGCGCCTCTCTCTCTCTCTAATAAATAAATAAAATCTGTAAAAAATACATTAAAAAGTAAAAAAAAAAAATAAATAAAAGCAATGACAGTAATTTTTTAAAAACACACACATACACACACAGCTCAGGATACAGAGCTAAAATGAACCTACTGACACCAAAGTCTTTCCATTAACCACCCCTTACGTCAGGCAAGTCATTCAAAATAAGTATCCATGTTAAAGATACAACTTTAAAGAAACGACTCCTTAAAGGATTAATTTATTTGTAAGCAACGGAAATGAATGCTAGCAATTTACAGAATTTTCTAGTTATCAGGCATACATCACACCATATCAACCTTAGTAAAATTTATAAATACATGCAAAGTTCTTTTAAAATGGAAAGTGAGTGGAAAAAACAAAGTTCTCTGAAGTTTTGTACAGTCAGTTCTAAAACACCAAAATGACTGTTTCTTCGGGCCTCTATGCATAAGAAAGAGCTTCTTTTTTCAAGGAAATACATCCTCAAGAATACTTTAGTCATTAAGCATCTGCCTTCAGCTCAGGTCGTGATCTCACAGTCCTGGGATCGAGCTCCGCATCGGGTTCCCTGCTCTGCGGGGAGCCTGCTTCTCCCTCTCCCACTCCCCCTACTTGTGTTCCCTCTCTGGCTCTCTCTCTCTCTCTGTGTCAAATAAATAAATAAAATCTTAAAAAAAAAAATACTTCAGTCAACAATGCCTCCTCCCACAGGTGGAACAAAGGGGATTCTTTAGGGCAAAGGAACTACTGTGCGTGATAGTGTAATAGTGGACGTTTGTACAAACCCAAAGACAAAGAGGGAACGGTAACAATGTAAATGATACTTACAATTAATAATGTCTCAATATAGATTCATCAGCTCTAACAAAAGTACAGCACTAACATAAGATGTTAATAACAGGAAACTAGAGGCAGGGAGAGAAAAGGGAGGAAATATATGGGAATTCTGTACCTTCTGTTTAATTTTTTTGTAAACCTAAAACCTAAGAAATGAAGTCTATTCATTAAAAATAAATGAATAAATAACGCTCCCTCCCAGCTTTTAAGATTTTCACATTTCTACCTTGCTGGTTTTTCAGGAAGTGCCTCCTTTAGAACATAGAAATAAAGAACAAAAGCTTTCACACATTGTCAAGGGTTTTTACAGTTGTCCACGCAAACATCTTTCCCCCATGGTTAGTGACTACACAAACGTCATTTTTAAAAATTCACTACAGAGGACGACTGTCTTGGGGTGTTTTGTACCAGGCTAGCATGCCGTTCTTCTGTGTAAGAAAATATAATGCAAAACGTATTCAAATAAAAGCGAGAATAGGGGTCGACTTTAATACCTCAGGGAGAAATCCGATCGATTGGGTCCATAAGAAAAGATGTATGCATTAGGTGCTCCCTAATTACGGCTGCTTTGGTGGGCAGCAGCGTTGGTGAAACAGATGTTGCAGACCTATTAAAGAAGCAGTTTCAAACATCTGCTTACAATTTTAAGGCAATTGTAAATACAGCAGGGAAGGTCAGTTGGGCCAATTAAGGCCAACGTGCAAATCCACCACCGCCGCTCTCTTTTCAAGCTTATGTGGACTTGTTTTTTTATGCTATTTTCAACCACATTTTTTTTTAAAGCATGGGAAATGGGTTTAATAACAACTTCTGTCCATTTTGATTGTGATATATATATATATTTTTTTTTAATAGCAACAAACTTTCTGTTCCAGGCCGTGGCTGCACACCTTTTTTGTAAGGATGACTCCGTTTTCCTTTCCTTTCCCTTCCACGCTCACAGCTGCTGCTCAGCTCCCGGCCGGCCGCGGGGGTCTGCTGTTACAAGCTCCCAGGGAGGTGAGGAAGGAGCAGAAAGAACCAGGGCAGGCGTCACTTCCAGAAAAGTCAGCACTGTGACATGCAACGTAGCAGTCTTAGCTCGGCTGACCTTGCGACGGGGAGCGGCTGCTACTTCTACCATGAGCAACCTCACCAGCCCTAGTTAGAAAACCATCATGTGTACGACCAGCGAAACAGGGGCAAATGTTACTCCCTCCAACCTCAGTGAGCAAAAACTGAAACCGCCCTACAGTATGAAAGGCTCAGGCACGTCAGAAGTGATACTGGGAGCTCGCTTCTAGGAAATTCTAGGCTGGTGCTCCAAGGCCCAAAGCTCCCGTGCTGCCCAACAGCGGGACCCCCGAGTGGAGCAAGACTCAGAGGGAGATGCAAGTCAGCAAAGAGGAGGGGTGTCCGTCCCCAACTCTACTAGGTGATTTTTCCTAAAGCTGAAAGTTTAGTGGTTTTATTTTTAGGATGGCTAAGTAGGTATAAAAAATAAGCCTGACCCACCTTCTTTTCCATAAGCTGAATGATGGCCCTCAGGCATATTTTACCCCCCCCCCTTTTTTTGGGTGACCCAGACCACTGAATTATTCTCTTTAGAGAGAAGGAAAAAAAGCAATTAGACAAACCTGAATTCAAATTCTGCACATTCTAGCTGAGTGACCTTTTGTTTCCTCATCTGTAAAATGGGAGTACAGCCACCTTCTGGAGCATTACAAGCTGATACACAGTAGGCACTCAATAAATGTTCTTCTCCTAAAGTTGTACACAGTAAGCATTCAATAAATGCTAGGTTTCTGCCCTCCTTCTAAGACCCTGAGGGACTTCCACCAAGACATCTGCAAGGGACCAGGATGGTTCTCTTGAGTTTCTCTTTGTTTGTCTGAGGGGAAGGGTCTGTTCCATTTCTTCTGTTGTCAATGTTATTATTATTGTTTGCTCTGCTTTTGATGAAACAAAAAAGAGACCGGAGAGCGAAAACACGAATGAGTTCTAGAAAAAGATTCCTTCAGGCAGGAGAAATTGGAAGAAATGGCATTAAGAACGACAACAAAAATGCTAAACGAGAGTCAGGATAACCCAGAGAAACTGAAGTTGGGGAAGAACTTTCTCTTCTCGTGTGCCCCTTTTTTCTTTTCAACCTTGAGGCTCGGCTCACTCAGGCCTGAGCAAGAATAAAGAGGCCCGCTTGTCTACACAACTGCTAAATCTGAAAGCAAACAGCTCAACTCCGTGTGCTTCTTCAGCAACATTCCCGTCAATAAACCCCGTCTTTGCTCAATCGGTCCAACAATGCGGGACTTAGAGTGGCCAGTCATCCCGCGGCCGGCCGACCGGTGCGTTTCCACAAGGCCATCCCAAGAACAGCCCTCGCGACTTTTGTAGACTTTTTTCGAAAACACAAAAATCTCATTCCTTTGGCTCACTGTGTTGGATACCCAGCTTAAACTAATTTTAAACCCCCTCCCGCCCCCTGCTTTTAAAACGGGGATAGCTGGAACACCACCGCGACTGCAACGTAAGTAACTGTACTTTTCTCTCCTGCAACAAGTCACCACAGTCCTGTAAGTGAGGAGCTTCGGGCCGGAACGTCAGGGGTGCACCAGACTACCTGGGGTTACAGGGTACCAGTGACACCGGATGCTAGGAATCTTTTTAACATCGAAATAAAAAGATTGCCTTAAAAAAAAAAAAAATCACGGGTTTAGCACAGGAGCCAGTATAAAAAGTGATGGGTTAGAAAAAGCTGGTAGTCATAGCAGCGCACTAAATTCAAGATCATCTGAGCTCTAGTCCAGATGCACATCTAGGAATCATTTTTTTTTAAAAATGTCATCTGCCAATGGAATCAGCACAGAAAGTTCTAGGCAGCATTAACAGTAGATACAAATTTTAGCATCTTACTATCCAAATAAATTAGTCTCAATTTGTTGGAACTGCAAATAAGTAACGGATATCCAAGGTACCTCAGTAGAAATTCTCAAAAACCATTTTTATTTAGAATATTGCATCGGGTAAACTGCAAAACCCAAAATAATATTTGGGCCGAAACTCCAAAGAGCTGGGACATCCCTGAGCTAGAAGACAAGACCAGCAAATTCCTAACACTCTGCATTGCAAAAACACTGGCTCCCCATTTTCCTTCAACAGGATTTATTTTTTTTCTTCCTGTGTTATACCAACAATATATACTCACAGAAGAAATTTTAGACAATTCAGAAAAATCACAAGGAAGGTGGGGATGTCTCCCATAATCCCATCATCCAAAGAAAACTGCCTTTCACATGCTCTAGCCAACTTTTCTCCTCTTTCAAGGCATGCACAGACCTTTTTATTAAGTAACAGGGTCATACTATGGGTACTGGTTTTTTATTTTTTATTTTTTTATTTTTTATTTTTTTTGCTTATGCCCATTATACAACAGTTACATAGATATAAAATCCAACCTCCTATTCCTAGGCACTGAGATGGTCTCTGGGTTTCTGTTTACTAAAAAGTAGAGCAAATGAACGCACGGACTTGTGTGCCTACTTTATCTTCTTGGGTTAAATTCGACAAACAGAATTATTGGGTCAAAATACATGCACCTTCTAAGGCATGCGTTACACAAGATACACCAGGAAGGCTGCATTAACTCTGCACCAACAGCGTGGAAATACCAGTTTTCCCACACCTTTGCCCAAATACTTCTTAATCTTTACAGTTTAGCGTGGAAAAATTATGTATTTTTTCATTTTTATTAATAATGACATTCAGATGTGTTTCCACGCTTTTACTGGTCACCTGATTGCTTCCATTGGGAAGTGACTGATTTACTTCCTTTACCCATTTTCCAATTGTGGAACATTTTTTGTGTACTGGAAACATTAACCCTTTGATTACTTTTTGTGTTCCAAATATGTTTTCTCCGTCGGTCACCCACTTTGTGGTGTTATTTGGCATATGGAATTCTACTACTATAGAGAAATGCACCAGCCTTTCCTTTTATCATTTTTCCTTGGGTTTTTAAGCTTCAAAAGAGCTTTCCTATCCCAAGAGCAAATAAACAATCTGTTTTACATATTGAACTAATATCGGGAGGGCACGGATTTTGATTGCAATGACTGAGAGGGTCAAAGCAGAGTTAAGGAAAGAAAGAAGAAATCCCGGAGGAGCAAGAAAGAGGTGAGAAGGCTTCTAAAAATAACATTTGGCAGACATCGACTAAATGCAAGTCTAATTTGCTTCTTAGTTAATGAAGGAGAAACCGGAGGTGGTGAAGGAATGAAAGGCCCATTCTAGAATGGAAATAATAAAATCCCCTCTGAAGACAATAACAACATTCTTGTTATACACGGAAAGCTAATCCTAAAATAATAAAGAATATATTGATATAACAGTCCTGTGAATAAATTCCATTTAAGCGATGTTATTTTAACAATGACCCAGAAAATGTTGAACGAAAGTAGTTTGTTACGTGCCCAGTTTGGGGGGGGATAAAATCCCACTCAGAGAACCCCAGGTTCTCAGTAACAAACCTGGAAAAGGTCTCTTTGTCTGCAATCGGTTCATCAATAATTGTGTGCCAGGAGGCTCACTCGTTGCTGTTTACAAAGAGACTAGCCACAAACGTATGTGCATATACATATAAATGTCACTGATTTCAGAAGGGGAAAGATCTATGAAATGTCATCATTTGATCCAGTTATTAAACATAATCATAATCAGCGCGCCTGGGTGGCTCAGGTTAAGGCGTTGCCTTCGGCTCAGGTCATGGGATCGAGTCCCGCATCAGGCTCTCTGCTCAGTGGGGAGCCTGCTTCCCTCTCTCTCTCTCTCTCTGCCTGCCTCCCTGCCTACTTGTGATCTCTCTCTGTCAAATAAATAAATAAAATCTTTAAAAAAAATAATCATAATCTCAGCAGGGTCAAACAGGAAAGAATGACTTTGGCAGCTTTCAACCAAAGCCCTGCACCCCCTTCCTGTGGCTAGAGGAGCCCCTGAGGGCATCTGGGAGGGAGGAGGACATGGAAGCCAGAAGGCATGGGCAGGAGTGCCCAAACATCCTCCGGCCCACCCGAGCTGCTGGATTGTGTCTCCGCCCCCGTTCACTTTCGAACTCACCCCTTCCAGCCTCATCCTTTGAACTCCCCCATGCTTTTGTCGGCTACCCAAGGTCCAGCTTCCAAGCCATTCTTTTTCTGGCCAAGTGACACAAGATCATCTGTTTGGCCGGCAATCACCAACCCTGACTTGTACAAACTCTGAAGTCATTTCTGACACAATTTAAAGTTCACGTTGATGCAAAATGTCCTCAGCCCGGAAGTACACACACTCTATTAAAAAGCTACCTTGAGGGCGCCTGGGCGGCTCGGTCGGTGGAACATGTGACTCTTGATCTCAGCGTTGTGGGTTTGAGCCCCACGCTGGGTGCAGAGATTACTAACATAAATAAATAATTTTTTTAAAAAAATAAAATAAAATCAATAAAAATCTACCTTGTCTCAGCTCTTTCTTTCCCTGTACATCTCACAAGGTTTTACATTCAATTTTGTTCCTTTCGCTGTCCTCTCTTCATGCTCTGCTCCCCTCCCTAAAATGGGTCTGGTGGGAGAGGTGAGGGGAGAGAGCAAAGGTCCTTTTCTGTTCTTTCTCATAAGGTATGGTATGGCTGCAGAAGCCTTCCTGTAGTACTTCTTTCTTTCCTGCAAGTATATTAAAGAGTGTGTCACACATGGATTTACACCTAGACGTTGCTGTTGACCTTTCCATACGAATGCACTCTCTCTGTGTGCAATAAAGGACTTGGAACCGAGAGTGGGCAGAAGGCAGACGTGGCGGTGACCCCACGGCAGCTCACCATTCTGGCCTCGGCGCCCCTGTGTGTGTGGGGGTGTTTTCCAGAACTCAGAAGGCTGCAACACAGGTGGGTCCTCAAGCCTGCAGGACCTCCACCCCAGCTGGGGAGTTGGGGAAAATGCGGGAGATCACCCTCTCTGCCCTGCACTTTGGGGCTCCCGTCCCTCCCCAGACGGACTGGGCTGTCCCAGGGAGCCCGCTCCTGGAGGCCGGCCCTGGGATTAGCCCACAGATGGATCCACTTCCCCCAGCATAGAGCTGTGGGCATGAGCCGAGCTGGGGGTGGGGGGCAGTCCTCCAGCTCCGGGGTGATGGGGTGGACTAGAAACCATTCAGTTGAAAACTGGTTGTATTTTCTCCCAGCAGAAGCTTTTCTGTGCACCCCTCTCCTGACCCTCCTCCAAAAACAAGGCTACGGAGTAAAGCAAGATTTTCAACAGTCAGGTTAAGAGCGTTCTACATTTTAGAAACATATATTTGAAAATTTAAAATTGCGAAGACTAGAACCCAATTTACACCATGATTGCGTTGACTCCTAAGCAAAGTTCAGAGAGTTTTTAAGCTAACATTGTGCGCTCCGGAGCCAGTGCGTGAACCTCATCGTTACTCCTACTGGAAAGATGCTCCTGGGGAGCTGTTCATTCTCATCAGATTTCTGTTATGAAGATCCGGAAGGAATTCCTGTCTGGTCTCACTGCTAAGAATTCTACTTTCACCTAAGTATCTCTTTATTTTAATCTGTGACATGCTTACAGAGCAGACTTTGTCCTTTACATTAGCTGTTAGCAAATTCAAAGAAAAAATACATGACTCTGATAAGATAACTAAGATTACGGGAAAATTACCCAGGAATTGCCTCTGGCTTACCTCGACAAGAAGCCACATGGGACTGGGGGTTCATTCCTTCTCTCTGCCTCCTGAGAGATCGGAGGGCCGCAGGAAAGGCCTCCCCAGCTTCCGGTGGGCCCCCAAGTTTCCTGTGCAAGGTAGCTGGATTTCCCCGACAACTAAACAGCTGTCACCTGGGGTCCTGCCGCTTCGTGCCAGGCCATCTGCTGTCCCACTGACAAGGGGGCTCTTACCTGTCCCATATGAAACAAGAGTAAGAGGGGAACAGTGCCCCTCCCCAGAACGTATACCCACTTCATTCCAACACAGCGCCAGTATGCCTCTCCCCTAGCGACAAAAAGATTGGGGATCTGATCCTGGGCTAGTAAGTTTCCCTCTACAACCTGATTTTTTTTTTTCTTTTTCTCTTTTTAAAGATTTATTTATTTATTTATTTGCCAGAGAGACAAAGAGACAGACAGCAAGAGAGGTAACAGAAGGAACGGGAGTGGGAGAGGGAGAAGCAGGCTCTCGGCTGAGTAGGGAGCCCAACGTGGGGCTCGATCCCTAGACCCTGGGATCATGAGCCAAAGGCAGACGCTTAACAACTGAGCCACCCAGGCGCCCCCACAACCTGATTCTTAAGCCATACCCTGTGGCCTTAAGGCCCCACCCACATCCTGGTGCACAACACGCACCTTCTGCAAAGGGACTACCCTACCTCACAACAAGCCTTGGGGACAGATAGCTGTGTTGTTATCTTGCCTGTCGTGTTTATGCGTTCCTACCACTGCTGCAGTGTCTCCGCAAACACTGTGTGTCTCTACCATTGCTTCTCCTCTCTCCCTCCCAATTGTAGTTCAGGATCTGACAGATTTTAGCATCCTCATAAACTGCCTTAAATAAGTCTCAGGAAAGAGCAGAGCAGGAGAGGGGGAGAGAAAGATATGAAGAGGGAGAAAAACCACCAATTCTCTAACTTCCAAATGCAAGCCCAACTTTTTACACATTCTTTGGCTTTCTAGGACTCAGTGCACACCACAGTTACGAGATTCTCAAAATCAAAGAGGATAGAAAATGTTCTAAGATACAACCATCTTCAAACGGGCAAATTATCTTTCTTTTTTTACTTTATTTTACTTATTTGACAGAGAGAGATCACAAGTAGGCAGAGAGAGAGGGGAAGCATGCTCCCTGTTGAGCAGAGAGCCCGATGTGGGGCTCGATCCCAGGACCCTGGGATCATGACCTGAGCCGAAGGCAGAGGCTTAACCCACGGAGCCCCCCAGGCGCCCAATGGGCAAAGTATCTTTCTAAAAGGGCATGAGGGTATATCAGCTTTAAGGGCAAATATCCCCAGAGCTCCCAACTTGCCATAAGCATTCTCTCTTAACACAAGTCTATTTCAGAATGGGCTTGGAGTCCAGGCACACACAAGCGCTACCTTTAAATCTCCTCTTAAAACCACTGCCTCCCTCCCATGTGACAAGGAAAGGATAACCTCTCATCCTCCCCAGGCCTATCGGAGGGGCACAGCCTGGGATATAAAAACCTCCTAGATGGGTAACAAAGGGGAAATGCAAAATATTGATGACTGTAAAAAGATCCTTTAATCGAACACCACAAACCAGAGATCATTTCTCATCATAGACCCATTTTGGTAAGTGCAAAGTGCAGCATTTAGAAATGAAGTATTTGGATCCATGTTGCATTGTTCCAGATTGAGGAAGGTCCTAGGGTAGGGCAGAGGGAGTGAAGACAGCTTTCACTTTATCCTGCCTCTTCCGTGACCTCGCTGCTATTCAAGAATGCTTTACACCCAGAGAAATGCCAAAGAGAGCTATTTAAGATAGGGTACCTTACTCCATCCAGGGGGCAAACTGCATGCCTCATTTCATCTTCAAATTGGAAAGAAGTGAGATGTGGTCACTGAGGCATAAACGCTAACACGTTCCCCTAAATTGGAAAAGGAAAGTGGACTTTCTAAAGAAAGTCTTGTTCGGCCCAGTGGTTTGTCAGTGAGGACTGGCTTTGCCCATTAGATCACATGGCAGGTGTCATCTCCCCAAATCAGAAGAACGCGGTCAGTAGCTCCAAGGTGTTTATGAAAGTATATTTTAAACATGGGATAAAATAAAAGCATTTTGTTTAAAAATGTCTATTGTGTTGATGAGGATGTATTAAAATTATTCCCAGTTTCTCAACTACTATTGAGTAGAGGAAGCAAGGTGTCTTTAAATGAACCAATAACCAGTAAAATGGTAACAATTCGGTAAGTAATAGTCGAGTTTCTCGGATATCCTTGGTAGATCAGGTAGTTTCCAGTTTTTTTGTATTCAACAAAACTGGCGGCGGACCTTGACAGATGGGTAAAAATAGCCGAGAAGAGAGAAAATTTAATTTGTAGCATACAACTTGAAAACCTTTTAAAAAAAACCCCGAGTTTTTTAAAGCATTTTGACAATGTTATTCAAGAAGAAGAAAAAACCCTTCCATTCCCATCTACGTTTTTATATGAAGAAAGTTTCTCATTGGCTGCACATCTAAAAAAGAAGAAAATTAATGCAGAACAGTCTCATTCTGTCAAAAAGTCATGTCCGTCCACAGAAAACGGAACTGAAACCAATGACCCGATCCATTTCACTCAGAACTCTATTCCCAGTAAAAACTTAGGTATGTTTAATAAGCATTTGTCAAAATTTACAGTATATTTGTTCTTTTTATGTTGTATACTATTCATCTTGATAAGGAGAATTCAATCCATAAGAATTTTTTATCTAATTTAAAGCCTGACGTTCACAGAAAATTGCACAGTGTTCTTGCAGAGAAACATACTAGGATGATCAATAAAAGACTTTCAAGCATCTATGTGTACTACATTAAGTATAAAATTCTATAGGGGAAAGGGTACCTGGGTGGCTCAGTGGGTTAAGCCTCTGCCTTCAGCTCAGGTCATGATCTCAGGGTTCTGGGATCGAGCCCCGCATCAGGCTCTCTGCTCAGTGGGGAGCCTGCTTCCCCCTCTCTCTCTGCCTGCCTCTCTGCCTACTTATGGTGCCTCTCTCTCTCTCTGTATCAAATAAATAAATAAAACCTTTTTAAAAAATTCTATGGGGGAAGTAGAATGGCAACAGGAGTTCAAGGAGATAAAACGACATAAAGTTTTGACTAGTAAAGAACAACTTCATATAGTTTTTCACAGATGACAACAGGCCTAAAAGAGGTACGGCATTTAAGTTCATGGATAAATCTTAGAGATGCTATGCTCTTGAACATCAATGTTCATCATATGTGGAAAATCATATCCTTCGCAATGATTTAAACTTCAGATGAAAACTGTTAGATGTCAAATAAGCCACGTGTAAGGGGATTTACAGATTTTCAAAATTATTTTGGGGGACACAAGTGAGAGAGAGTTTGACAACCACAGTACATCAGTGTCCCATTCACGCCTCCACCACGGCTCCCTCCCACCTGAGGCAGGCGGGTCCCGGGCACAGCGAGGGACGCTTAGGAGGATGTCCCCATCAAGTGTCACAGAAAGCATCGGAAGGAGATGCAGACCATAGGGCTCGTTGGAGCTCTGCAGGAGTGACTTCTCGGTATTGCTCTGACAACACAGTGTTTCAGAACAGAAGTAGAACTTCAGCAGACTCTTGGGGCGGTGGGGGGCAGGGATGATCCGACCAAGAGCACTCCCTTTTCATCATGCCTGAAGAAGGCACCAACCTTCCTCCTCTTTGTAAGAGGATGGCCAATAATTTGAACAAGTTGAGGGAGGAAAAAGCTGAATGAGAGATATTCATTGATGAAACCCACGTCACAAAGCAGTCCCCAGAGCAGAGGTCCTCAATGGGCGGACTGCCCCCTAGGGGACATTTCAGAATGCTATTTTTGGGGGGGTTGTTCTAGTGACTAGAATTTAGTGCTCAGAGGGTGGAGAGACTCCCACTGTCCTGCAGTGCACAATCAGACCCTCCCACCTGCTAAAACAAAAATGCAATGTCCTGCTGGTCACTCACAGATGAAAAACTTGTTCATAATGATCTGCCACGAGAACCTCATTTTATGTTTACCTATAAACAAAAAGAACTTTCTGTACACTCTTAATTTCCCAAGGATGTTACCACCATATAAATCAAGGAGACATGGGTGAAGTCCAAGCAAAGTAGAGAGATGTTTCCCATTATATAAAATCACATCACCTAAGGCAACACCATTTGGGGTGTCTGAACTGCCAAAGGCCACACGCCATCATGAGCTAGTCTGCAGCTCGGCCATCATACGCCCAATTTCCGTGCAGGTGCATCAAACGACCTCACTGTCTGCTCCAACACTCCCCTGTGAGCATGTATTAAAATGCACATTTCCGGGGGTGCCTCAGTTGGTTAAGCAACTGCCTTCAGCTCAGGTCATGATCCTGGAGTCCCAGGATCGAGTCCCACATTGGGCGCCCTGCTCGGCGGAGAGTCTGCTTCTCCCTGACCTCTCCCCTCTCATTCTCTCTCTCTCTCTCTCTCTCTTGCTCTCAAATAAATAAATAAAATATTGTTTTTTAAAAGAATGCACATTACTGAGGCACCTGGGTGGCTCAGTGGGTTAAAGCCTCTGCCTTCGGCTCAGGTCATGATCTCAGGGTCCTGGGATCGAGCCCCGCATCGGGCTCTCTGCTCAGCAGGGAGCCTGCTTCCTCCTCTCTCTCTCTTCCTGCCTCTCTGCCTACTTGTGATCTCTGTCAAATAAATAAATAAAAATCTTTAAAGAAATAAAAATGCACATTACTTTTTGTCTGTCTTATTATGTTTAGATTATAGATTATTAATTTTTCCTTTTCCTTTATTCTTTTTAAGTAATCTCTACACCCAACATGGGGCTTGACCTCAAGATCCCAAGATCAAGAGCCAGGCACTCCTAGGATATTATATTAATGTTTAAAGTTATGTGTGTAGATTGGTAGATGGTCCAAGAATTTAACTTTAAAGGGTTAAATGACAGCAATACAAAATATTGTAGGGTAGGGACAGGATGAACCTTTCACTTAGGCTAAGGGAAAGAAGCCAGGCACAAAGGGCCAAGTGTGATACGATTCCACCCATATGAAACATCCAGATTAGGCAAATCTGTAGGGCTTGTGGAGGGCTGGGAGGAGGACTATGAGGGGGATGGGGTTTCTCTTTGGGGCGAGGAAAACGTTCTCAAATTGACTGTGGTGATGGTTCCACATGTGCAAATATACTAAAAACCACTGAATTATACAGTTTAAATGGTTGAATTGTATAATTCACAACCTATTATCTCAAAAAAGCCGGTGGGGGAGAAAAAAAACAAAAGAACGTTGGTATGGATCTAATTTGGTTGGCAACCACGACTTCATTGAGAGTCACTCCCACAGCAAGTTGCTGCTGGAGACAAGGCAGGCCTGAACACTGTGGCGGGATTCCCGCCGAGTTAAAACCGTGCTTGAACTTAGGGAACATTTCTGGTATTTAGACTGTGGACGGCTTCGGTTTTAAAGGATACGCAAATGGCAATAATCCTAGGTGAGATTTTCTAAAATGGGATCTGTCTCAGATTAGAAGTAAACTCTGTGGCTTCTCTGGTCGAGAAAGACATAAATAACACACACCATGCCAACAGCAGCCCTCTGAAACCCTCCAGAGCCAATTAACACTCGGAAAAAGCATTAAAACACAACCTGTTGTAGGAAGTACATCGTCAGGCAACATAATGAATCCCCCACAGCAACAAAAGGAAAAATAGAAGGAAAAAAAAATACATGAATGCCCAAATAGCACCCACCACCAATAATCACCTAGTTAAGAGAAAACCACATCTAGGGATCGTGTTCCCTCACCTCTAGTTATGAGGTGGGTATGAGCCAGAGCATGAAATGGCTAATGTATTTTGAAATCAGAAAACTAGCTCCAAGGAACTAAGAAACCACACAGACACGCACGCACACAGACACACACATACCGCGTACTTTTCCCGGGTAATGTCATACTTTGCCTGAAATGCACATGTTTGTTAACGCAGGCCGTTCTCCCATCGCGTGCTGCATGTGAGCTGGACCTCACGCAGGTGGGAACCGCGTCCCCGTGAACCCTGCCAAAGCAAGGTCATGGCCCCTTCCTAGCCAGGCACCCAAGGCATGACCGTCCTACATTAGTTGCTTCAACAACATGAACAAACCTTTAGATCCTTTCTCCTTCCCTTTCTTTCTGTCCAGCTCTATCCCAGAGCTGGAGCTGGGAAGGCAGGAGGCAGGCGTAGGGGTAGGAGAAGCACACAGGACCTCCAGCTCCTGGCTCTGCCCTCTCATCACTCGTCCTGTTCCAAAGAGGCCCCCAAGAATTCATGTTGGCATTTTGTCTGCGCACATATGTGACGGAGTCTGGCCCGGCTCTGAGACCAGCCAGCTGGGGCGAGTCCCTGGTAAAACAGTGCGCCATCGTGCTGAGGCCTGGCATCGACCCCCACTTTGTTCGCCCACCACAAACCTCCAGGGTCTTCCTGGGGCTCCCTACATGCTCAGAGCTCTGTCCCTGTTGGCATCTCAGGGGCTCAATTTCTACTTGCTTTGTACAAGCTCCCCTTGTCAAAGCGAGGTGGCCCTCTTTGCCCCATAGAGGCCCAGCTCTTAGCTTGCCATCACTGAGCTGGGGGTCCTGGTTAGTTTCTAATTTATTATCATACTTGAAACATTTCCACTAAATAGTGAAATTCATTAAAATTTCTATAAAAATCCCATTGGTTCCCCCTACGCTTAAGCAACCTCATCTCATCATGGGCATGACTATGTATCCTGTTGTCTTCTACTCTCTCCCGTTTTCAGTCAGTTCTTTAACCCAGCTGGAATCTGTTTGGCTATATCTCCAAAACACAGAAAATTCCAAAAGTAGCTACTAAGCTAAGCACGACTTGAACTATAAAATTGGGACTCTCCCTCCCCACCTTTTCTAAGAGGAGTCACAAGGTTGGTAAAATTGAGGTTGGAAAGATCAATCTCTTATAAAACACAGAGGATTGAGGACTAACCATCCAAACAGCCCTGAGTGTGATTTCTAAATGCATCCGCTCATTCAACAAACATTTGCGGAGTCCCCACCTTGCCCAGGCTCGAGGGACACGGCAGTACACAAATCCCTGACCTTGAGAGCTTTAAGTTTTGGAAAGAGAGGATAAACAAGGACAGGAGGTTAGGTAGAAGCGTAGACAGGGGTCTCTGGGGTGAGTTGGCACCTGCTGTCATCAGGGTGGCCTCGGGGACATCTGAGATCCACAGGGAGACAGAGCAGCCAGCATATGCATGGGCAGAGCCTTCCAGCGACCGACCGCATATGCACCACACACTCATAGCCTAACACTCACCTCCCAAGTGAATGGGCTCATTAACTCTCCTCTCAATCCTCTCCAGGCTCTGATCTGCTGGAACCGGTTTCCCACCGGGTTTGTGATCGCCCCTTAGCCCCCCACTCTGGTGGCTTGAACTTCACCATCTCTCGCATCCTTCCTTACCTGACTTGGTTTTCCATCATCTCAGCAAAATGCCCATGAAACTCTCTGGCTTTTCCCAGTTTCTGGGTCTGGACTTGCCCCCACACTCCCCACCGTGCGCCCCACAGACTCTCGCGTGGTCCACAAAAGGAGGGAAATGAGGGCGGCAGCTGCCATCTGGTTGGTCTGCTTAAGTGGACTGAAACCTCACATAAGCAGAAGGACCGAGAATTTTTTTTTCACTCTTTTAATCTCAAGAGTTTGTCTCAAAACTACAGCCAGTAGGGCCTTACTGCACAGTGCAGGGACCTCCCTGCGGAACAGCCTAACACCCTTTGCTTTTTATTAACTGCTTGTGATACAGGCTGATCCCTCAGCCTTTTGAATAGAGTTTAGACTGAAATTGTAAGGATGGTGAACAAGAAATATTAAGTATCAAAGTCAGGCTTCGTGAACCACCCTTCCCGCGTGTGTTCATGTGGAAGCCTCTGGCAGAAACAGGGCTTAACTTAACAGCGTGAGGGAAATGGGGAGATGGTCTAGGAATCCTCAGTCAGGCCACGGAGGTGAACGGCTGCCACGAGGACGACATTACCCAAACCTCATCCTAGAATTGCTCCTTGCAGGTCACATATTTATTGAACCAGCATTTATCCAGAGCCCAGGACTCAGGATTCAGGTCAGAATTAGCAGAACAAGAACACACACCTGTATCCTGTGCGGAGTACATGCTGGAGGAGGGGTTAATTTTCATGGAGTACCTGCTCTGTCCCTGGTATCAAATTTTGTGTTTGATTTCATCTGATTCTGTCTGAGTAGGCATTATTATTCCTGATTTTTCAGGTAAGGAAACTAAACAGAGATTAGTCCTAACAGTTCCCCAAGGTCACCCAGGTAGCACATGGTAGAACAGGTTCATCAGACTCCAAAACCACGCCCCTCCAGGAAGTCAGGCCCTTTAGGGAGGCCACGCCCCCCCCCAGAAAGCCACGCCCCTCCCAGAAGCAGTGCTCCTTCCCCAAACTGGCCATCTAAGACAAGGTTTGAATTAATGAAGTGGGAAGAACTAGTAGAACCAACGGGCAGGGAAAACCACTGATGCTTCACTGTTAATAAGACCCCGCAACCTCAAGTTTTCTCTGGAGGCGTTCAAATTTTAATTTAAGCTATTTTTAATTGAGAAAAATATGCCATAATGTTCCTGTTAATTTTTGTGTAAGTTAAAAAAAAAAAGCTGAATTACAACTTGAGCTTTATTTTAAAAGGAAAAGTGGCTGAAGAAACAGGTAATAAGTAAAAAAGAAACATATTTCTCTTAGAAATTCACCTGATATAGGGATTAAGGCATTTTTTTAAACCACGTCTAGTTTAGACATGGCACGTCTGGTATGATAGATGCTGTGTATGAATGGAAACAAGTTTAGGGTAATAAATGTTTCCCAGTGTTAAAATAAACACCTCAGCGGTTCAGATTTTGGCCAGGCAATTTCTCCACAGTAGGAGGCACTTATCTACTTTAACACTTTGCTACTTAGAAATTATCACTCAATCAATTACCATCCGCATGGGTTTATTTTTACAGAGAGCTTCAATAAAATGAGTGTGAAAATAAGTTAAACATACTCTATTCATTTTCTCAATTTTTCACCTCTCCCAATGGTAGATATGTTGACAGAAAAATTACTTCATTTTATTTCAGCAGACGTTTATGGAACGCTGACCAGTTTCTGTGCTAAGGGCTTGGAGACAGGATATGACAAAGAGGAATGAAATGCAGTCCCTGGTCGTTAAGGAGAGCGTATAAACCTACCTTATAACATGGCTGTGTCTCCACAGCCCAACTAGAGGCAAATGCAAGGAAATTCTGGACCCATAACCTCAACAGCGCCCCCTTTATCCCCACCACCCCAAACCCGCTGCGCTCTGCCCAGATAATCTGCCAGTGACTGGTTATTCCCCGTGGGTCGTTAGTCACGCTGCTTGGCTGCTGCTTCCAGATACGGAAATAGTTTTTCGTTAAATAATGTTTACTAGATTTTTAAAGAGTACCTACCTACCTGTTGCATCACTTTTGACGTACACTTCTGAATTTATACACTACTTACTTAAAAAAATAAATAACAGCTTCATTGATATATAATTCAAATACCATATATTTACCCTTTTAAAGTGTTAAGATTCAGTGGTTTTAATATATTCACAGAGCTGGATGCCTCAGTTAAGCGTCTGGCTTTCTTGATTTCAGCTCAGGTCATGATCTCAGGGTCCTGAGACTGAGCCCCAGGACAGGCTCCACACACAGTGGGGAGTCTGCTTGAGGTTCTCGCTTCCTCTGCCCCTCCCCAACCCTGCTCAAACACGTGCACACTCTCACTCTCTAAAATACAGATACAGATGTATTTACAGAATTGTGCAACCACCACTACCCGAATTCCAGAACATTCTCACACCACAAAAAGAAAACCCCTACCCATGAGAGGTGCTCACCATTCCCCCACCCCATCTCCTGGCAACCACCCATTTACTTTGTATCTCTATGGATCTGTCTGTTCTGGACATTTCATATAAATAAAACCATACACGATCCGGTCTTTTGTGCCTGGCTTCTTCTAGTTAGCATAATGTTTTCATGGTTCCTCCACGTACTGTGTATCACAACCTCATTCTTTGTTATGCCTGAATAATATCCCGCTATACAGACAGACCACATTTTGTTTATCCATTCACCCACGGATACCGATCTGGGTTGTTGGCTATTGTGGACAGTGATGCGTGTGTGCACAGGCAGCCAGACTGTCTCCCAGAGGATCGCCCCACTTTATAAGCCCCACGAGGGTTCCAAATTCTCCACCTCCTCTCTCTAATACTTCTGTATTGGAGGGCTGACAGGGTATCCCCCTGTGGGACCACTCGTCTCTAAGGCAGTCACTTCGTCACATCCAGCTGCAGTGGGGAAAGGACAGTCTGTCCTGCTAGAGGGTGAGAGGTCTCCCTCCAAGCTCTAGAAGCTCACGCCCAGCCTCCCAACTCTGGTCAGTTACTCTCCCACCAAAGCAATGCTATCTCTGCTCGTACAAGGAATAAAGAGGTACATGTGTTCAGGTAGGTATTTTCAATAATTTGAAATATTGGTTGTGATCGTCCCAAGAGGTGAAGACTAAATTTCTCTCCCCAGTGCCTTCTACGTAATACCTAAGCTGAGCACGGACAGTATGCCAGACATCGTTCTAAAGCATCACATAGTTCATTTAATCCATGTGACAACAGGAAAGTAGATACTCTTCTTTTTTAAGATTTTATTTATTTATTTATTTATTTAAGAGACAGGGGAAGAGAGAGCACAAGCAGGGGGGCGGCAGGCAGAGGGAGAGGGAGAAACTGGCTCCCCATTGAGCAGGGAGCCCCATGCAGGGCTGGATCCCAGGACCTCAAGTTCATGACCTGAGCCGAAGGCTGATGCTTGACAGACTGAGCCACCCAGGCGCCCCTGAAAAGTAGATATTCTTTCTCTAATTGACAATCCAGAAAATGAAAGAGAAAAGTTAGATACTGTCTACCCTGCCGCGGTCACCCGGCAGCCACAAAGTCAGCTGTCGATCCTGGGCAGCCCAGCTCCACAGCCCCGAGGAGGGAACGAGCCTTTGACTCTCACTGCTGATTCCAGGGTCAGATGTAACTGTGCCATTCAAGAGCCAGAAATGGGCATGAGGGAGTGAAAATGCACAGAGTGGGGTAATTCTCCAGCCTTTTCTTGACATCCAAAAAGCTTATAGGATGGAGGCTAGAAAGGGGTAAGAATAAGATGAAAGAAGATGAGCCACAAGATGGTAACGGCTGATGGTGCGTGATAAACACACAGTTCACTGGAATATTCTGTCTGCTTCTGTACATACTGGAGATTTTCTATGCTAAAAAGTAAACTACGGTCTCAAAATATCTCCCTCAAGATATTCAGTAATCACAAAGGGAAAAACAGTAAGCCTACATTAGATAATCTTGGCCAACTTAACCCTCACCTGGGGGTCAAGGTTAGCCTGACGTAACAGACAGACATTGTGCACCAAGATGATGTACCAAGAAGAGTCCAGCATCAGGATATTCATCCCCCAAATGCACAAGTTCAACCTTATCATGAGAAAACCCCAGACAAACCCAAACCGAGAGGACTTCTGTAGATACCTGACCAGTACTCTTCAAAAGTGTCAAGGTCGTGAAAGACAAGGAACCACAGAGGAATTGTCACAAACTGAATGAGACCAAGGAGACATAACAAAAACGCAGGTGACATCCTAGATTGGCTCTCAAACAGAGAAAAGGTATCAGTGGAAAGACCAGTGAGAACCAGTAAGTTCTGCAACACTGGTTAATAGTTGTCCAGAAAGGAGTAGACATAGGACCCTACGCTACCCTTAGAAAGGCCTGCTTGCAAGGTGGTCTTTGCCTGGCTTCTGGGAACTTGGACTTTGGGGATATTCTCACCATTGCCTAACTTATAGGGTGGCTTACTGTGCCAATGCTGTCTGTTCAAACAACATGGTTTATGCTGAACATTTTCTTTCCCTCTGGGAGTCTAAAATGTTGATGTGAACCAGGCAGAGGGGATCTACATGACCCGCCTCCCCAGTAAACATCCTGAGCACTGCCTCTAATGAGCTTCTCTGGTAGATAGCTTCTTTATCTGTTGTCCACTGCTCATTGCTGTAGAAATTAAGTGTGTCCCATGTGAACCCATAGGAGAAGACACTTGAAGCTGGCACCCAGTTTCCTCCAAGCTTCACCCATACACCTTTCCCTTTTTTTGCTCTGTATTTCCCCTGATTTTGCTCTGTATCCTCCCAGTGTAACAAAGGAAAGCCATGAGTAGGACTGCATGTCCTGTGGGTCTCCTGGTCAATCAGCGGGGGTAGTCCTCGGAACCCCCAATACAGTAGCTGTACCAAGAGGAATTTCTTGCATCTGATACACTTTCTGTGGTTTTGTCAGATCTTAACATACGGGGAAGCTACAAAGGGGAAAGCTTTACAGAAATTGTTTTTGCATGATCCATTAATTATCTCAAAAAGTTAATTATACTTTTTCTTACTCCACCAGTAATCCATGTCTGTAATGCAAAATTTGGAAAATATAGGTGAGCCTAAAGAATAAAATAAGAATTCCTAAGAACCCTCCCTTTCCAAGAAAAGCAGTCAATGGGAAAAACAACGCCTCTTCCCCCGATGGGTTTCTCACCCACCAATCGCTGTCCCCAGAAGGCTACAGAGAAATAGTTTGGGGGATCCAACATCGACGGCTGTGGGGAAGCGGGTTTTGGTAAAACGAAGTCAGACTTCATGGGTCCTACCAGGTTTAGTCAACACAGTTCAGCTGTGGACAAGCTTCCCCCTTTACCAATAAAAAATTTTGTCTGAAATTAATGATGGAAAAGTGAAATATGAACCAGCAGAGCATAAAAAGACGCCACAGCAAACTGGGATCAGTAGTAATATAAAACAACATCTTTTTTTAAGGTGATTCCTGGGGCGCCTGGGTGGCTCAGTCAGTTGAGTGTCCGACTCTTGGTTTCAGCTCAGGTCATGGTCTCAGGTCGTGAGCTCGACCCCCGTGTCGGGCTCCCTGCTGGGCATGGAGTCTGCTTGGGATTCTCTCTCTCCCTCTCCCTGTCCCTCCCCCCACCCCACAAACAAACAAACAAAAGATTGATTTTTGTAATAGAAAATAATAATGTTCAGGGGCACCTGGGTGGCTCAGTGGGTTAAAGCCTCTGCCTTCGGCTCAGGTCGTGATCCCAGGGTCCTGGGATTGAGCCCTGCATCGGGCTCCCTGCTGGGCAGAGAGCCTGCTTCCCCCTCTCTCTGCCTGCTTCTCTGCCTACTTGTGATCTCTGTCTGTCAAATAAATGAATAAAATTAAAAAAAGAAAGAAAGAAAATAACAATGTTTCAAGACATGGTGCACATACGTCAAAAAGACACAGGAATTATCTTGAAGCTCGGGAGACCTCTGGGGCAGTCTGGGACAGGGTGTGCACCAAAATAAAAACATCTAATGCATTAAGCCCTTGAACAAAATAAAAATCCACACATTTGTATTGACATAAACAAATGAATAAAGAATAAGAAAAGCTATTTCTTCTTCTTCTTTTTTTTTTTTAAGATTTTACTTTTAAGTTATCTCTACACCCAGCATGGGGCTCGAACTTACAACTTCAAGATCAAGAGTCACATGTGCCACTCACTGAACCAGCCAGGCTCCCCGAGAAAAGCTATTTCCTTCACAGAAGGTCAACAAATAAATACCAAAGGAATAAATGAAAAACTTACCATTTTGCCACCTGATTCCTACAAGAATCATAATAAAAATCTGGGGTGGAAGTTTGGAAAGAGCCTCGAAGCATCTCCCCCCCCAGATTACTTATTGATTACTAATGGAAAACGGTGATCTGTGGGTTCCCCCTTCAGCAAGGGATGAAAATGAAGCTCGCCAGTGCAGGACGGCGGGCATCTTGAGCCCGCTGATGGGCTGCTCTGAGGACAGGACTTCACATGGGTTGTGTTCCTGCCCCCAAACACCTGAATCGAATCCTGTGTTCCTCCCGGTGTCCATGCCAGGACGACAAAGGAAGGCTGCGGTAATACCCCAGGTTGCAGCGGACTCTGGACACACGAGCGTCAGTGCAGCGAGCAATCCTGGGATAGGGCCAGACAACCACAGCGGACACGCCTGGGACGACGGGCAACATGTGAACGCACACCCTTAGCAAACGGCGTTGTACCAACACTAAACTGCGGAGTGCGACAGCTGTGCTGTAGTGACGTGAACAGAAGGTCTTGTTCTTCGCATATCGGGGCAAGAGGGCGTGACGGCTCAGGATGGACAAACACACACGTGTGTGCACACACACACACACACACACACACACACGGGTGTGTATTTATTTACTCATTGAGTGCAAAAGAGAAAGCAAATGTGGCAAAATGTTAGCAATGGGTCAATCCTGACACTGACCTTGATTTCAAAGGAGAAAGTTTGAAGTAACACAAAACGGAAAAGGAAACCAAGTTGCTGCTTGGGGAGGTCCCAGCAGACTCCACAGTCACACTAAGGTCCCCGCACAGGCGTGGAGCTGACCAGCTCAGACGATGGGGCTGGAGCCGTGTGTACAGTGTGAAGCCACACAACAGAGAATTGAAAGTGTCAAACAGGGTGGCAGACCTGGGTGGCTCAGTCGTAGAGCGTCTGCCTTCAGCACAGGTCATGATCCTGGGGTCCTGGGATCAAGCCCCACGTCGGGCTCTCTACTCAGCAGGAAGCCTGCTTCTCCCTCTCCCACTCTCCCTGCTTGTGGTCCCTCTCTCGTTGTGTCTTTCTCTGTCAAATAAATGAATAAAATCTCTTTAAAATTTTTTTAAAAATTAAAGTGTCAAATACAACTGTATGTTAATAACTGGAATTTAAATAAAAACATTAAAAAAAAAAAACACCACTGTCGAAGACAAAACAAAAGAGAAGGCTTGGGGCTCCTGCCCCAAGAGGCCAGCACCGGCTGCCACCAAGAGCCACGGTGGCCACCCGGGAGAAGGCATGGTTGCTGGCGGGAGAGGAGATGACCCCGGCGTTCCACCGGACCAGCAGGGAGGCCCCGTCTGGAGACGGCGCTGACCGAGATCCACGTCACCAGCTGGACTCTGCGCCCACAGGCAGGAGAGCAGGAGGGAGGGAGGCATGATCACTTGTGAGCGATGAATCTACTGACCTTCTCTGGCCTTGGGTCCCTCACCTGCCTGAGAGGAAGGGGGAGGTCCTGGAAAGCCCCTTAGGACAGCACAGTACTCAATAAAGGTCTCTTGACTTGCTGACTCCCGCAAAACTGGGAAGTAAGCCAAAAAGGAGGCTTGGGATCCGTGAAAGAGGGGACCTCACAGAAGAGACACAAAGCTCTGTCCCCAGATGGTGGCAGAGGCGGGGGTCTCCAAAAAACCCCAGTGCGGCAGGCCTAGAGGAAGGCTGCAGGAGAGGGGAACGGAAGCCGGCAAACACAGTATGTGGGAAATAACCTTGGTAAGTTGCGTTAAGTGTTGGGGTGTGTGTGTGTGTGTGTGTGTGTGTGTGTGTACACAATTCAGTGGCTCTTAGCATATCCTAAAAGCTGTACAACCACCATCGTTATATAATTCCAAAATATTTTTATCAACTCCCCCCGCCCAAAATAACCCCATGCCCATCGTTAGCATTCAGTCCCTGTATCCCCCACTGCCAAGCCCTGGCAACTACTAGTCTTCTTTCTGTCTGTAAGGATTAATCTATTCTGGACATTAATGTAAATGGGATCCTACAATGCACAGTCATCCGCATAATGTTTCAGCATAATGTTTTCAAGTCCATCCATGCGGTATCATGGATCGATCAGGGCTTCCTTTCTTTTTATGGCTGAATCATACTCTGTTACATGGACAGACCCCATTTCACGAATGCATTCATCTACTGATGGGCCTTGGATTGCTTCCGCCAATTGGCTACTCTGAATAATGTTGCTCTATATGTCCACCTACGGGTTTTCATGTGGATGTATGTTTCATTTCTCTTGGGTAGATCCCTAGGAGCCAGATGCCGGGTCATACGGGAACTCTATGTTTAAATTTTGAGGAACCACCCGTGTGTTTCACAAAGCCACTGTCACGTGTTCCATTGCTATTAGCAGTGTAGGAGGGTTCCAATTCCTCCGCACCCTCACCGACACCTGTCACTGTGCGTGTCTCTTACCATAGCTATGGTGGAGGGTACGAGGTGGTATCTCCTCATCGTTTTGATTCGCAGTTCCCTGATGCCTAATGAAGTTGAGCATTTTTTTGTGTGCTTACACAAGTTTCCAAGATTTTCCGTATCCTTTCACATCTCCCATTCTGCCCTACCAGCTCAGAAATGCTCAGTATCCATGTGTCTCACCCTCCTGGTCTCTGGGTCTTCCCGCCTCCCAGGCACCGCCGGGGAGCCCTACAGAACCGGCAATCTTGGCTTGCAGACCCAGACAGGGATCGGAGAACCTGTAATCAATCACGTACGGGTTTGACAGACAGTAGGAGGCAGAGGCAGGGCCGGGTGGCTCGCCAAAGCAAAAGCAACTCATGATGGATGAAGTGAAACCCCAAGGTCTCCGGACAATTCTTTCCGCCAAGCCAAGCCACACCCCTGAGTCAACACCTGCTACAAATTCCGCACATCCCACGGGCCAAAAACGTACACGCAACTGCAACATGAGTGCTCATTCGTCTCCCAGGCCTGATGTGGCACAAACAGAACACAGATCCTGCCCCTGGGCGAGCATGGGGAGCGGCGGCACACGGGAGCCTGTGGGATGTGGAGACACCTGGGGGTCGAAGGAGAGCGCTCCTGACGCTACCCAGGGACACAGACGAGGCATCCAGAGCAGACCGCGGACCGAGCTTGCCGGGAGGGCACGAATCAGATAGGAAATAGTGGGGAAGACGTTTAGGCAGTGGGAATAGCACATTCAAAGGTCCAGTGTCAGGACATAGCAGGTGTTTTAGTGAGACTGAAAGGAGTAGCAGGGTCACGGGCAGGGTCGTAGGCAGACCCCAGGGCTGAAAAGAAAGAGATCGCTGCCTCCCTGAACATCATATAGACTTTTTTTCAGCAAAGTTACGAGAACTGAAAATCACTATAAAACCACCACCTAAACTCGTTCAGTATTCTCTTTGTATTATTCCTTCTTGGAGAAGTTTTACTGCTAAAGACCAAAGAATGCCCATTAACCCCCTACCACAGGGTTAAGAACTGCTAGGATAACTTGGGGAACGCTGCTGTGTGCCCCAAAGCAGTGGTCTTCAAATCTTCAGCTTGCACATCACCCTAAAAAGTTACAAGAAACTATGTCTCATATATTTTTAAGTTGACATATAAAGGTTTTCAGTAGAAGCTTGGATAGGTGCAAAGAATGGAATTTTTGGCTTAGGGCAGAAACTGGTATTTTAAATAGAACTATTATATCACTCTTTTAAATGTATTCCATGGAATCAAAGTGTTGTGTTTCCCACCATCATCTATTTAAAAAGTACATGAACAGGGGAGCCTGGGTTGCTCAGTTGGTTAAGCATCTGCCTTTGGCTCAGGTCATGGTCTCAGGGTCCTGAGATCCAGCCCTGTATCAGGCTCCCTGCTCAGTGGGGAGTCTGCTTCTCCCTCTCCTCGGCTGCTACCCACCCCAGCTTGTGCTCACTCTCACCTGCTCTCTCTATCAAATAAATGAATAAAATATAAATAAATAAATAAATAGTACATGAACAAATTTTGTCAGTCAGAAATTTTTATTCCTTTTTCTCCATCAACAAAATTCCATTTTCCCTCCAGAATCTCATCCTAATAAAATCATCGTCTGCTTAAAAGTCTTAATCTCCCTGCATTACTTGTCTACAATAAAGATATGTATGCAAAAACTGACATTTTTAATTGTTTTACTTCTGTGACCTATACATTAAATTTTTTTTATTCTAGGATGATTTATAGTTTATAATTAGCAATAGCACAGAATTGATCAACACATCAACGCTTCAAATTTTGATAAAAACATAACACATAAAAACTTGGAATCCCCTGGAAATACATATGTTAAGAAATGAACGGGTTCTTCTTCTTTACTGCACACCCGGCTGGAGATTGCTTACTGCTGATGAGACAGGAAACAACCCCGAGTCCATCCCTACATTCCATTCTCGTAGATTAAACATCGGGAAACCTTATTCACATAGGTCAGTATGGGGAAATTGGATTGCAGCAAGGTCACTCCACTCTTTAAACTCCTTCCAAAGCATTTGCCAAAAATCACACCCTTGTCTATCATCAGAGAACCTCTTTGAATGACGTCAGCTGACAGACCAGTTAGGTTCTTCTTCCGCTGGGTCTAAAGGGCTGGAAACCACCCGAGGTGGCATTCAATGTCTCACCTCAATATTTTTTTTTTAATTTTATTATTTATTTGACAGAGAGAGAGATCACAAGTAGGCAGAGAGGCAGACGGGGCGGGTGAGGGGGAGCAGGCTCCCTACTGAGCAGAGAGCCCAATGCGGGGCTTGATCCCAGGACTCTGAGATCATGACCTGGGCCGAAGGCAGAGGCTTAACCCACGGAGCCACCCAGGCGCCCCTCACCTCAATATTTCACATGGCACTTGTGTTTGCCTCCCCAGAGGCTGCTGCAGCCGGGCAAGCCTCCGTCCACAACAAAAAGGGTGGGTGGGTGCGTGGGTGGGGGCAGAACACACCTGAGGCCCCACTGCAGGCATGGGTTTCAGGCAGGAGTCTGCACAGAGGCTGCGGGTCTGAAACCTGAACCTCCCCACTCACACCGAGCCCAGAAAGCGCCACTGCAAGACCACTGCTCCAAGGCACATGTCTGCAGACCCCTGGGCTATTGCACCGGTCCAACCTGGAAAGGAGGCTTTGTTCCTGTGGACACCAAGAACAGACGGGGAATTGAGGATGAAGCAAGGACAGAAAAGGGTGATAAAAAGACCAGGAAGGGCTTTAAAAAAAAAAAACAAAAAACAAAAAAACCAAGCCAAGCTGCACACATCCGAATTCTGCTGCCTGCCCCGTGGAAAGTACACGGACCGAAAGCGTTCGCCTTCCTTGGCTGTCTCCTGCCACCCCCACTTCTCCCTCACTGCACCCCAGAATCTCCTCTGTCCTGGCCCGCCGTGTTCTGCTCTCGCTGTTCTGGAAGCAGAGGGCCATCCTTTCAACCGCAGATTTTCCAAATGAGCAGTAAATGGGATAGAACGTTCTGACTATTCCGTCACCAGCATTCTGATGTGGTCTCATAACTCAAAATTATTCCCTCTCATACTCACTTGATATGACATCAGCTACCACACAAGTTTTTAATACACAGTAAGCAGATGGCCCCAGGAACTTCCCTCGTATCTCACATCTGGTATTGTACTCCATATAAGGTGTGAGTCCGATTTTTTAATAAAAACATGGCCTGAGCTTGTAAAAGTTCAAGTAAAATATACCTCTAAAACTGCTGTATTTAATTTCCAGTCATGAAAGTCTAAAACTATTGTAAAGTTATACTCAACCTCTTTCATAGATCTGTTCAACAAAGCTTAAAACTGCTTTCCTTTCAGAAAGGCAAAGAGCTTCATAACCAACAGCTTCTTGAATTCACATGTGCTATCTTACTTTCGTGAGTCTGAACTGCATAGATTTTATAACCCTTCAATCTGGACAAAATTAGTTTGGTTAGTAGCACAGAGTAATAACGTACTGACGTTTCTGGGGAGTGGGGTGGGGGACGGAAGGGACGGGGGGAAGGGAAAAGCAGAATCGCTGAAAATGAAATCACGTCGGTCACCTGACACTTGGAAGAAATTAATCTTGCTTTCGAAATAAAATTTAAGAAATTCACGCTAGCAAGATAAAGACATCAACAAACACGCAGGCGACCGTAAACACGCTTCTCTGATTAAACGCCCATTTTCGGCTATGTTACTGCACTTTCCATGAGGGTGGTGTGTAAGGAAGTGTGTCTACCAGAAACCTGTGCGAGTTCAAGCTCACAGCCGTGCAGCTGACTAGACGGACCTAAGCGGCTACGCCCGCGCTGCGTCTCCCGCTCCGGGCTATGAAAGGCGCAGTTCCTTTAATTAAGACGACTGTTATGATCGGAGCAAATCCACAGCGGAAACACAGGGATCACATTCCTTCGATCATAAATTCCTCAAAAGCAATCTTGCTCTAAAGGCAGCTGGTTCTAAATCAAAAGGTAACTTTCATTTCCTTTAAATAATTCAGTTTCATCTTTAACTATCATCTTCAACCACAGATTTTTAAATCGCTACTAAATTGGGTAACTAAGTAGAAATAAATGAGTATTAGGCACTGGCTATAAAACAAAGCCAAAAAGTTGAGCAGTTAAAAAAAAAAAAAAGTGTTCTGTTCTAACGAATCGACTCTGTAATAAATATTTCTCCAAAGAACTTTCATCCTAGTGTTTCATTTTTCTTTTGGGGGCGGGGGAGGCTGTGGGGCAGGGATGGTGCCGTTAGCCTCCCTTGTCAGAATTAAAATGCAAGCATCAGCCGACAGGCCACTGTACAGAAACAGGTTCTCTCAAATTCTGAGGGCCAAAGTGTAAACTGGCGTGTGCACTGGGTTTGGGAGGCAGTTTAAGAAAAGCTATCCAGACTAAGACACCGTTGATGACCAGCTCCCACGGGAGAGAAACGTCACCCATGTCCGTAACGACAGTGTGATGCAGTGGGCATCGCAACACCCAATCTAAGAGCAAAAGGTAGAAATGAGCTAACTATGCATTCGGAAGAAATGACTGGACATAAAAGCGGCCTGTTCTTGCTGTGGAATATCACGCAGCAGCAAAAAGGAAACACTGTAACAAGCGAGTCTCCAAGACGGAATATCGCAGCCGGAAGACAGAGAGCGGTGCACCCAAATCTATTCCCCCTTCTTCCCAGCTCCCCCTGCATCTCCTTTCAGCCAAGCTGGCCCGGACCAGGCTCTTGCCAAAGGATGGCCAGGGCGTGCCACTCTAGGCCTGTTTAAGAGAAAATCTCTGGCCCTCTATTTCCACCCTTCTGCCATTCCCACCAGCGGGACAACGACCAGACTGACCTAGAAAGCCACATGTTAAAAGACACAGTGCCACTGTCAGCCTGGGTCCCCGAATGACTGCAAGGAACGCGGCAGCCCAGTGACCTTGGCTACTTATCCTGGACTCTCGCATGAGGCAGAACTAAATGCCTTTCCTTTAAAGCCAAATTGTTGGATATCTCTGCTATACAGCGACTCGGACTTTTATCTCAGTATAGAAGCATAGCATCAGACACCTCTTAGATAATCCGATATAGGAAAGCCTTGAAAAAGACAGATCAACCTCCCCACAGTGGTGGGAATGAGGGATGGGAAGTGCCCGGGAGAAAAATGGGAGAAACAGGATTGTGGTGAATTTTAACCTTAGTTGCAATGTTTAATTTTACGAAAGCAACATACATCCGTGTGTAACAGAGATCATTGGCAAAATGAAAACGATCTACACAATTTTACAATTTTCAGTGCCGAGGACACCGTTCCTCTGCATTCTCCACTGAGCTTATATTTTGATCTCAACATAACTCTAGCAAATACATCTTTCCACAAAGCAGAAAGGAAATGACAACCAAATAACAACTGTAATGGAGAAAAGCATCATGAAAAGATTGCTTGCCTGTCACCCATACCCCTGAAAGGAGTGCCCGGTATAAGCAGAGAACTTTGCCTCGATGGAGTGTGGTCCTGCCTGTCTGGGGTCACCAGAGCCTGGAAGCAGCCCATCTCCCCAGGCCAGGAGTGGCCCCGGGCTTCGCAAGGAGCTGGGGAGGAGACACGGAAAGGTTTAGGGCAGCTCCTCCTCCCGGCAAGCTGCACTTTTCTTCCCATGAAAAATGGAGAGACTGTGTCTGGGCTCTGACTCCTTGGATTCATGCTTTGGCTGGAATGTTGAAGGGCAAAATTACAACTTTTTTTTTTTTTTTTTTTTAATGATCTGAGTCCATTTTTTAGGGGGGAGAGGTTTAGGTGTAGACGAGTTCCTTCCAGCTATCTCCTGACGTGCCAGAAAAGGGATTTTGATTTCCAAATCCCATTTCTTTTCTACAAATTACCTATGTAAACTGCATTTTGCGTTTTTATAACCCCCTTTGCCATTAAAAAGAAAACACACACACACACACAGAAAAAACCACTGGGAGAACGAGATGCCACACTGAAGAAGTTTCATGCTACTCAGAGAAAAACTACCTTGGGTGATTTTTGTCTTTACCAGATGAACTTATTTCTATTAAACCAGCCACCCCATAAGAAAGTCTTTTTCTGATACCACAGCCTGATTTTGTTAATCCTTCACTCTGAATTTGCTGACATCCTTAATCTCGTGTTTATATCGGCGGAGTTGCAGGCTGAGAACTTTGGCGCTCCCTTCAAGGAGTGCATCAAATCCAAGGCCCCTATTGTTAAAAGAAGTGGGGGGGTCATCCCTTAGACGGACTTTATGAACGATTAGGGAGCCTGATTTCTGGAGGACTAGAGCAGGGGTAGGAGTAGCAGGGACCCACCTTCAAAATAAAAGCTTTGACCCCAGTTACCTATGGCAACCCCAAACAGCAAGGACTTGGAAGACTGAAAGCTGCTTGCCACGATTTCCAAATTAATTCCACACCAAAGCACGTGCCGTTCCTTTAAGGGACTTCGGAGATTGATCCTGAAGGACTGACCGTGGTGGGATCTGGCTGCTTCGTTTGTGAGCAACACAGTGTCTGGCCGCCACCAACCCGGCCACAAGCTCCATCTGACCACCGTGTCCCCTTGGATGTACTCTGAACACCACAGAGGAGCAGAGAGGGGGATAAAAGAGAAATTTCAGAACGTTCTTATCTGTGGGCCTTGTACAGAGTCCCAGCAAACAGTCCCTCTCTGCTAATGGTATTAGCCATTCACTTATTACCTTTATTAGCTACTACTCACTGGGATCTCCACCCAAATAAGCACACTGCGCCTTCCCATTTCCTAAAATATCTTCCCAGAAAAGAGTTCACGAATAATGTAAAAACTAAACTATCAAGAAGAAAGCAGCAGCATTAGTACCTGGGTCATCATTAATTCAGCCGTTGGCAAAGCTGCTCGATTTGGAGATAAAAAGGGTTTTCCTCTCAGTCTCCTCCCAGAGGTCACTGTTAAGGAATCAGAGCTGAAAGTGTTCCTTAAAATCGTAAGGATGGGGGCGAGGGGATTTGCTTCACAACAAAACATCGCATAAGGAAAAAAAATTTTTTTTTAAGTTTTTTTTTTTTTTAAAGATTTTTTAATTTATTTGACAGACAGATCACAAGTAGGCAGAGAGGCAGGCAGAGAGAGAGAGGAGGAGGAGGAGGCAGGCTCCCTGCTGAGCAGAGAGCCCGATGTGAGGCTGGATCCCAGGACCCTGGGATCATGACCTGAGCCAAAGGCAGAGGCTTTAACCACTGAGCCACCCAGGTGCCCCATTTTTAAAGATTTATTTGAAAGAGAGAGAGAGCACGCTCGAGTGCAAGGGGGATGAGAGGCAGAGAGAGAATCTGCAACTTGACCGCAGAGCCTGACTCGGGGCTCGAACCCACAACCCTGAGATCATGACCTGAGCCAAAATCAAGAGTCGGACGCTTCACCGTCTAAGTCACCCCCAGCCCCATTATCTTAAAATATCTTAAAATTATCTTATTTTTAATAAGATAAGATTTAATAAATTATTATCTTAAAATATCTTAAAAGACTAGTTACGAGAAGAATTCCCAATAACATTTTGAGCTAGAGATATCCAACACTAAAATCCGAACACTCCGAGAAGAAGGCCACCTCCTCCCAGGGCCGCCATGACTGCCTGAAAGGACGTTGGCAGGAGGGTCTGGAAAACAGCATCTGAGGAAGAAGGGAATTCGGCACCTGCCCCCCTCGCCCGCCTCTGGCGAGAGCCTTGGAGAGGCTCTTTTGAGCAACTGTGGAGTAAAATTACCTCAGAATATACATTAATGAGAATATTTGAAATAACGAGAAGGCTGCTAATTAGATCTTCTCTTTTTTAACACGAGGCTGAGAGCTTTACGGCAACCCTGAGACCCGCCGTGTGCCCGGCAGGGAGCCTCCCCCGCGGCACACACTTGTAAAGGCCATGACAGCAGGCTGGACGATACGAGGTGTGAGAAATGAAAACTTTATGTGCAGACAAATTTAGATTTTTAAAATATTTTCACGAGGGGCATAAATAAAGAGAAATTAGGCCACTGGGATTTCAGAAAACGAGAATACAGACTGTGATTTTTGTTTTAAATTTTAGTACTCAGAATACCCAATACCTAAGGAGTAAATAATCCGGCAAGTCACCAGAAGGAACACTTCAGTATTAACTTCATACTTTTCATCTACCTTGAGCGATTTTGTTCAAGGAACGGGGGGGGGGGGGGGGGGGGGGGGGGGGGAGTTGTGCACGATTTAAGTAAATGAAGGACGACAAGGAATGCGGGAAACGACACGCATTTCCTTTTACGATGCGGCTGTCGTCTATAACCAAGCGTTTACACAATTGCAATTTTCGCAAATTCATTTTGAGTATACTAGCGTGACTACTTTTACAATTCTTCCACGGTGAGTCGCTTATTACAAAAAATAAGGACACGTTACGGCAAAGGCAAATTTTGGAGCGAACACGCTGGGACCACCCAGCGACAGTCTACTATTAATACTCTGTTATACTTGCCTTCGTACGTATCTATCAACTAGACTAGGTGTCTACTTAACTGCTTTTTCATTTCAACGTCACTTTCAGACAGCCCCCTCTTAAGACTTAAGCCTGCATTTAACTAGAATTCAATATTTTAGTTCATATGTAAAACTTACCTGCAGTGATACTGTAAGATCTGCTGGTTGGTTGGTTGGTTGGTTGGTTTTAAAATTTTATTTACTTATTTTAGAGAAAGAGAGAGAGCATCAGGAAGTGAGGGGTGGAAGGTGGGAAGAAGAGGGAGAGCGAGAGAGTCTGAAACAGACTCCCCACTGAGCATAGAATCCAACACAGGGCTCGATCTCATGACCCTGAGATCACGAACTGAGCCGAAACCAAGAGTCGGATGTTTAACAGACAGACACCACCCAGGTGCCCCGAGATCTCTGCTGGGTTTTGACAAATGTATACAGCCCGTTACTAAAAGCTGTATGGAAACGAGAAGCAGTACCATCACTCAAAGGTTCCTCCTGTCCTTCTTGGTTGATCTCCACCCCGATCCCCTAGAGACAAGCCCTCTTCTGGATCTCCTCCCACCGCAGACTGGATCTGCCTGCTCTAGGATGACACGAAATGGAGTAAAACACAAGGTACTAGTTGGCGGAAGGCTCGTTTGTGCATAAAGTTTCTTGAGATTCCCACAAGCTGATGCATGTATCAACTGTCCATCCTTTTTGTTTGCAGAGTGATATTCGTGTATGAATATACTACAATGTATCCATTCATGTTTGATGGACATTTGGGTTGTTTCCAGTTTTGGGCTAATAAAAATCAAGCTGCTATCAACAATGACATACAAGTCGTTGTATAGACATATATTTTCAGACGGTGTAGGGCTGTTGGGTCAGGAATGAAGTCCATGTTTACTTTTCTAAGAAACTGTCACATCATTTTTCCAAAGTGGGTGCATCACTTTAAATTCCCACCAACAATATGATGTTTAAGAATTGTGGTTGGTGCTCGCTTCGGCAGCACATATATTAAGAATTGTGGTTGTTCCACATCCTTACCAGTATTTGGTGTGATCAGTCTTTTCTATTTTTAGCTAATCTGATAGGTATGGTGGGCCAGTAGTGATGTGTATCTCATTCTGGCTTTAATTTGCATTTTCCTGAAGACAGAAATTGTTAAGGATCTTCCCGTGCTTACTTGGCTGCTGGCACTCCTATTGGGTCACGTGTTGTTCAAATGTTTTAACTGAGCTGTCGTCTGACTATTGAGTTGTAGGCATTCTTTATGTATCAGAGATACCGGGGTTTTGTCAAATGTGTGTTTGTGCAAACATCTCCCAGCATGTGGCTTATCTACTTGTTTTATCACTAGCTTTTCGAAGACCATAGCGTTTTCATTTTTACAAAGTCTCACTGTCAATTTTTTTTTCTTTTATGGCTACTGCTTTCTGTAACCAGTTTATGAAATCTCTGCCTACCACTAAGTTATGAAGATATTCTCTTTTCCTTTAGAAGTATTATAATTTTAGCTCTTGGTTTAAGGTCTGTGATCGATCTCAAATCAATTTCAGTGTGTGAGGTGAGGTTCGGGTTAAAATTTACTTATTTTCCTATGGACTGTGTTTTTGGTTATGCTAGCACCATTTTCTTTTTCTTTTTCTTTTTTTTTTTTGAAGATTTTATTTATTTATTTGACAGAGAAAGAACAAGAGAGCACAAGCAGAGGGAAGAGGCAGAGGGAGAGGGAAAAACAGACCCCGGACTGGACAGAGAGCCCAACAGGAAGGGGTTGGTGGGGGCTCCATCCCAGGACCCCGAGATCATGACCTGAGCTGAAAACAGATGCTTCACCAACTGAGCCACCCAGGCACCCCAGTCGGCATCATTTCTTGAAAGACTTTCCTTCCTCTACTGGATTGCTTTGACAACTATGTCAAAAATCAATGGCCAATTAAGGGCAGGTCTATTTCTGAAATAATCTATTCTATTGATCTATTTCTTGTTAATGCCAATACCACGTACTTCGATTACTACAATTTTACAGTTAAGTCTTAGAGTCAGAGAATAGGATTTCTCCAACTTTGTTCCTACTCAAAATTACTTTCTCCATTATAGTGTCCTTGCATATTTTTATGTAAATTATATGCAAATTTTGGCATCAGCTTATACATTTCTACTGAAACGCCTCCTGCGATTTTCATTAAACATATATTCAATCCATAAATCAATTTAAAGCAAACTGGCATCTTAATACTGAGTCTTCTCTTCCAAAATCATGGAATCTCAATTTATTTAGATATTCCTTAACATCAAAAAAGTTTCTAATTTCTATTGTGATTTCTTCCTTGCCCCATAGATATAGATGTGTGTTTAATTTTAAAATATTTGTGATTTTCCTAGATACATTTTTGTACTAACTTCTCATTTGATTCCATTGTGGACAGAGAAAGTACTTGCTCTATGTGAGTTCAATCACTTTATTTTTATGGAGACTTATTTCATAGCCCAGCATATAATCTACCTTCGTGAATATACCATGTGCACTTGAAGAAAACGTGCTTTCAGTGGATGTCATGTTCTATAAACACCAATTAGGTAATGAGAGTTGAAAGTGTTATTCAGATCTTTTATGCTTTTCACTATTTTTGGTTAGTTGTTCTACTACCTGTTAAGAAAGTGGTATTAAAATCTCTTTAATTCTGTCATTTTTTTGAAGCTCTGTTATCAGGTAAATACACGCCTATGACTGTTACATCTTCTCAATGAATTGACCCTTTTATCATTACGAAATCCCCCTCTTTATCTCTCCTACTTCTTTGTCCTGAAGTCTGTTATACTGGATGTTAATAAAGTCACTCCAGCCTTCTTAAACTTGCTGTTTGCATGTATCTTTTTCCATCCTTTTGCTTTTGACCTCTTTATGTCTTTATAAATAAGTGTGTCTTAAAGACAAGATATAATCAGGTCTTGCTTTTTTTTTTTTTTTTAATCCATTCTGACACTCTGACTTTTAACCACAGTGCTTAGTCGATTAGCACTTCGCTGAATTAGAAAAATGACTTTGTTCATTTTTGGCTTTTCCTTCTATTTTTCATTCCAATATTCCTTTTTTTGTTGCCTTCTTTGGATTATTTGGATACTTTAATTTACCTATTGGCTTTTTAGCTATACCTCTTTGCCTTATGTTTTTAAAGATTTCTTTTAATTAATTTATTTAAAGAGAGAAAGAGGAGGGGCAGAGGGAGAGAGAAAGAAAAGATCTCAAGCAGACTCCCTGTTGAGCCCAGAGCCTGATGTGGCTCATGACCCTGAGATCATGACCTGACCCTTCACTGAATGAGCTACCCAGCTGCCCCTTTGTCTTATATTTTTAGTGGTTACTCCAGGGATTACAATATAAATGCTTAATTTACACACCTACCAAGTTTACACCATTTTGCATCAGATGTAGAAATACTGCCACCACATATAGTTCCATTTAGCCCCTTTCTAGTGTCCTTTATTGTTTATGTCCTAGTTGTCACGCGCACGACTATCAGCATGCACAAGAACACGCAGGACGATGTTATAATTTTTGCTTTGAACAGTCATATATGGCACGCCTGGGTGGCTCCGTTGGTTAAGTGCCTGCCTTTGGCTCAGGTCATGATCCCAGGGTCCTGAGTTCCAGTCCCGCATAGGGCTTCCTGCTCAGCAGGGAGTCTGCTTCTCCCTCTGCCTGCTGCTCCCCCGCTGGTGCATATTCTTTCTCTGACAAGTAAAATCTTTGATAGATAAATAAATAAAAATTTAAAAAATAAAGTCGTGTGTGTGTGTATTTAAAGATTTTACTTAATTATTTGAGAAAGTGAGAGCAAGAGGGAGAGAGAGCATGAGCAGGGTGAAGGCCAGAGCTGCAAGCATACAAGCCACTGAGCAGAGAGCCCAACGCGGGGCTCGATCCCAGGACCTTGAGATCATGACCTGAGCTGAAGGCAGAGGCTTCACCTCCTGAACCACCCAGGCACCACAACAGTCATATGTGTTTTAAAGAAATTAAGTGGAGGAAAGTATTTCAACTTTACTTGGACATCTGCCATTTTGCTCCTTCTCGAAGGATCCAAGTTTCCCTCCAGTATATTTCCCCTTGCCTTCTGGAACTCCCATTGGCATTCTACCCAGCAGATCTGCACTATAACAAATCGTCTTGGTGTTCTCTTATCTGGGGATGTATTTTGCCTTTGTTGGTGAAGCCTGTTTTTGCTGGGTGTAGAATTTCCAGGTTGATAGGGTTTTTCTTTGAGCCCTTTAAAAATACCGTTCCACTTTCTTCAGGCTTCCATGATTTCTGATGAGAAATCGTGCACATTCAACTCATCGTTCCTCTGCACGTAGAGTGATGTTTTCCTCAGGCTGCTCTCAGTTTGTTTTTTTTTTAAAGATTTTATTTATTTATTTGTCAGAGAGAGAGAGAGGGAGAGCGAGCGAGCACAGGCAGACAGAAGGGCAGGCAGAGGCAGAGGGAGAAGCAGGCTCCCCGCTGAGCAAGGATCCCGATGCGGGACTCGATCCCAGGACGCTGGGATCATGACCTGAGCCGAAGGCAGCTGCTTAACCAACTGAGCCACCCAGGCGTCCCTGCTCTCAGTTTTTTCCCGCTATCTTTGTCTTCACCAGTTTGATCTGATGTGCCTAGGTACATTTTCGCCAGATCTATCCTGCTCGGAGTTTGCTAACATACTGAGATTGCCAATTCACGTCTTTTACCAATTTGGGAGATCATTTGGCCATTGTTTGCTCGACTGTTTCTTTCTGTCTCATTCTGTCTCTCTTCTCATGGGATGCCAATTACTATACATTGGATATTTTTAGATTAGATTAGGTTCCTGAGGCTTACTTTTTTTTTTTTTTTTAGTCTTTTCCTCTCTTCTTCAAACTGGGTAATTATTATTATTCTATTTTCAAGTTCACAGAACCGGAGAACATGAGGAAGGTCTAATTAAATTCCTATGGCCGATCTTTGAAGGGTTACTATAAGCTCGATAAGTTAAAAGAAACATGCCATTGTAATTTTCAAAGGAAACTGTACTAACCAGAGATGTCCTATCCCTGCTGAAATTCAAGGAAATAAGGAAATTACTACTACAGAGTACTTAGGACTGCTTGAGTACCAGAAACTAAACTGGGACTTTAACATATACCCTTGTATTTAACCCGGATCACAGCCCAGTAATACAGGTATTACTGTCCATGTTTTACAGATAATGGTACGGAAGAACAAACAAGTTAAGTAAGACATCCCACTAGTAAGCTCAAGACCTGAGAACTTCAACTTATGACTCCTACTGTATCCCTTTCCACAAAAAAAATCTCCTAACAAACTTAAGAAACTCACCAAGAATTAGATATGTCAGCTAACCTGATTTCCTTTTGCAACAGGATTAGCATTTACAGAGATGCTGGAAGGGTGGAGGATATGGTGTGCTAGCATTTCAGCAAACCACCTGTAGTAATATAGTATTAGGGGCTAAGAATTTAGGCTCTCTAATAAACCTTTTAAATGCTGGTTCTACCATTTAACTCATCATGTGGCCCTAGCCAAGACATTTCAACCCTCTAAGCCATTGCTCCCTCATTTCTTAAAATGGGAACTATAATGGTACCTATCTCCTAGGGTCCTGGTAAAGTGAATGGGAAAAATGCACATAAGACCCAGTAGCTGCCACACAGCACATGCCAAGTTAATGTGAGCCGTTGTGAAGGCACAACATCGCTGTGGACAGAAGATGAGCTAATGGGAAATGATTGTACCATCGTGATGAAATAATATGAAACATTATAAACAACAAGTATTATTAGCCTCATCCTGTTCAACTTCTATCAACGTCTGCTTTTGTTCTATAATTTTCCAATTATCTTTTGGAAAAGAAATATTATAATGGGGTCACTAAAGAATTATACAGAACCGCTGCTTAAAAAAGAAATATGCTTGTTATTTGGAATAGAAAAACACTGGAAATGACACAAGAACATTCGCTGGAGATTGCTTAAATAAATCATGTTCAAACTACATCTACAGAACAAAAGCCATGTTTGTAGCAGATGGTCTGATTGCCTGGGAAGTGATCATTTCATAAACAACATAATCACAGTCTCACATACATCGTGTAGGAGGAAAACAGACTAGAAGAAAATATACCAAAAGATTAATATGATTATTTATAGGTGGTGGGGTTATAGATGATTTTCATTTCCTTAGCAGAAATTACTATGTTGTCTAGTTTCCTATAATGGCCAAGAATTCTTTTTATAGCCAAGAAATAGTTTCAGAAAAAATAATTAGTTTTATGTACCTTGACTGGCTTTATTGTCAAGGCTCTTGGTCCTGCAGACCTAAAGTTTCCATCTCCAACACGGCGATGGAACTGAATGTTCATTACTGGAGATGCTTAGAGAAAAGGTGATATGGGGATTAACGGACCCAATAACAATCTTCAAATATTTTAAACTCTGAACTAATTAACAGATCCTTTACGTATCATTTGGGAGAAAGCTAAATACATTTTCTCTTCTTGGATCCACAGTCAGATTTCCTTTTTTGGAATGGGATGGGTTTTGAAGGACCTGTCCCAGGAGACAGCACTCACCCTGAGATGCTGGAATGAGCTGCCGGAAGGTCTGATAGCTCAATGAGTATTTGTAAATTGAACAAGGGCCAGAAAGTTGCTCACCGTCCAGGACTCAGGACACATCTGAAACAGTGCAGAGGGCATTGAGGCAGGAGAGGGTGACAGTGCACTGGCCTTTCGGGTACCCCCCCCCCACTGATCTGAGAGACCACAAGAGTTTTGGTATACACCGTTGGTCTGATTTCAGGTTTATAAGAGGTCAAACCCTTCATCCTATCCCAACTATGACCACATTGTGAACAAATCTGGTCTGTTTCATGACAGTTTTCCAGGTGCCACAGCAAAAAAGTAAACCTGCCCCCCATCTTAACCATGGCCTCTACCTCTACTGGCCCACAGCAGAGCCCCAAGAGGGGCCTCCGAGGACCTTCAACAGTTGGGAGGCACCACACTTTGCAACAAAAGAAGGGAAGGGAACCGAAAGGAACGCCACCTAAGCTGAAAGCTACAGAAAGTCTTTTAACTGAGCTTCTAAACAAAAGCAGAAACAATCCCCTGTAAGCAGAGGTTCACATCAGAGATCCACAATCCTGACAGGCAAGAGGCAAGTGTCCCGCACTACCTTCATGGGTAAGAGCGGAGTGTTAAAAATCCAATTACATTTCATTTTGGTGACGTTTAGAAAAGAGCAGGTGCCATAGGGTATCTTCAGAAGTCAGGAGGATACTGAAGGGGCCCAAAGAAAATCTCCAGGAAAGCAGGATGAAAGCCCCTCAAACTCCGCACCATCGTTCAAATACACACAACCCGCACCCCGACTCCAAGGCCGGTTCTAGGCTGTGTTCATGAGCCGAGCGAGCTCCAATGAAAGCTCAAAATCTGAAATGTTGACCAAGACTTCATAGAAGACAACTATGCCCCTGCCCCACCTCCCCCACCCCATTCCCACCACTGCCCCCCACCACTCCCCTCCCCTCTCAGAGCACTGCTAAGCGGTTTAGGAACTGAAGGGCATTCTCCACCAAAGCTGAGATCCCCTCTTGGAGCCTGGGCATCTGAGACCCAAGCTAGTCCAGCAGAGAGGCCCCCTCAGACATCACTCATCTGTAACCGGAGACATCTGAAGAAGCAGTGGATAATCACCCTGAGACAACAGCCACCCAGCTTCACGGGCCAGGGGACGCCCCCCAGGTTTCCCTGGGCTCCAGAGGGGGCCACGGTCACTCAGTCCTCATTGTCAGTCTGGGGAAGTCGGGACATTGAATGGTGCAGAGTTGTATAAATGATATGCATATAACATTGACGTGACATATAATAACAACCAAAGAAACACCGTATAATCCCTTCAACATACAGTTGTACCTAACAGGAGGAGAAAGACCTTATCTCGTAGCAGATAAACTAAAATCCCCATTGCCTTAGATCTTCTTGGAACAAGGGAGGGTATAAAAAGAAACAGTCCAGAGGTGCTGGGTGGCTGTGGGTAAAACATCTGACTCTTGATTTTGGCTCAGGTCATGATCTCGGGGTCCTGGGATTGGGCCCGCATCAGGCTCCACGCTCAGCACAGACCCTGCTTGAGATTCTCTCTCCCTGTCTCTACCCCGCTCACACTCCCTCTCTCTAAATACATAAATAAAATCTTTTTAAATAAATTAATTACTTAAAATTAAAGTTTAAGAGAACTTGGGTGGCTCAGTTGGTTGGGTGACTGCCTTCGGCTTAGGTCATGATCCTGGAGTCCCGGAATCGAGTCCCCAGTCAGGCTCCCTGCTCAGTGGAGAGCCTGCTTCTCCCTCTCACCCTCCCCCTTCTCATACTCTCTCTCTCTCAGTCTTTCTCAAATAAATAAATAAATAAAATAAAGTTTCATCCCTCTGGCATACATACATCTTCTTCTTTAAAAAAAAATAATAAATTTAAAAAAAAAAAAAGAAAGAAGGAAGGAAAGGAAGTCCAGCCAACCAGTCAGCCTGCCACTAAGATTTAACTGTCCCCATCAGCTGGGCCCGAGTGTCCAGGTGACAGGAACTTGGGTACTTTCTTGGCTAGTGGTCCCCACACCCGTGCCCTAAGAGACGTGGGCTCTAGAAGGCTCCCCAGCCCCATCTGTACAGGCGGGTAGTTCATGTAAAAACGGGCTTTACTGCTCAATATAGATATACATAAGATTAAGCCACAGGTCTAGTATAACCCTCTCGTTTTACAGATAAGGAAACAGATCCAGAGAATTCGGCGGGTTCACCCAACATCACACAGCTGGTGTGTGGGAACGACACAGATAATATTACAGCCTAAGCTTCCAAGGCGACTGACACTGCCGTCCCACCATGTAGTTCCATTTTTGGGTAACTTCTGTACACAAACATGAGCCAATTTTAACCTGTGAAAACCACAGTAGCATCCAGGTGACCTCCGGAACCAAAGGCTAGAAAAAGACGTAGGGACAGACCTCATGATAATCCCTTACTCTCCTCTTTGTCTCCCCTACCCTTCCCACATCCCGAAAAAATGCTTCTCTGCCAGGCAATGACTTCATCATTTTCCTTCTCACTAATTTGAATACTCTTGTGGGAGAGCCAAACGAAAAATGAAAATGATGAATGACCCCTTGTGCAATGCAGAAAAAATGCGGTGTCTGGGTCTCAGGGTGACGGAATGCCCCTCATGCAGAAACAGAACACGCTTCTCTCCAAGACAGAAAGCAGGAACAAGGGCATTTCAGAGCTCCGAGTGTGTTTGGACACATGGTAGGTGTGTAAAAGATTTTAAAGGGGCAGATGAAAGCAAATCAGCCCTCACCTCCAAAGCAGGTAAGTGTTTTTATGTGAAAGGAAAACAGAAATTTTTCTAAGTGAGTCACAAAGCCATGTCGGGGGAGAAATGGGAATGGGGCAGAGGTATGCAGAACAGGGCGAGGGAAAAAGATCTGCTTGATCACCTAACACATTTTTACTAAAACAAATGTTTGACCCCACAGCTCAGCCTCTACCCCCCCTCCCGTGTATTCGGGTAAGTGGCCATACTTGAATGATCACAAACACGAAATTTGAAGAATATTTAAAATTTTTCCACGTAGAAACCAATGTTAATTCATGAATTGAGTTTCACTTTTTTTAACTGAAGTATATTGGACATAAGACAGTATATAAACCGGAGATGTCGATGTTAATTTGATACAATGATATACTGCAGTATGATTGCTATCGTGGCGATAACTGGCACCTCTAATACATTACTTATCATTTCTGTTTTTTTGTTTTGTTTCGTTTTATTGTCTTAAGTAGGCTCCATGCCCAACACGGGGCTCGAACTCACAACCCTGAGATCAAGACTCAGACGCTTTACTGACTGAGCCACCCAGGTGCCCTCACATTACTAATCCTTTCTTTTCAGTGGTTGGAGTGGTTAGGTTCTAGTCTTGAAGCGAGTCTGACGATTACAATATGGTATTGTTGTCTCCGTTCACTGTGCTGTGCATTAGGTCATGAGGACTTATTTGAGAGCTTGAGGACTTCTCGTTGCAAACCTGTGCCCTTAAACAACACCTGTTCTGGCCCCCCACCCCCACCATTCTACCTCTGTTCTGGCTTTTTTAGATTCCACACAGAAGTGATAGCACAGAATGCTTAATTTTTCTCCGTCTGACTTCTCTCGTTAACAAGATGTCCTGTCCATGTTGTCACATAACCAAGTTTTCAAAATGCTGCTTTCTTGTCATGCATTTTTTTCTGGCACGAGAACATGGGGACACATTCTCAATCTTCATTTCTGCAGTTTCCAAGGAGGCGGCTGTCAGCAGTCCCCGTCTGGAGAGAGCACCCCTCACCCACTCCATGTCGGACAAGGGCTCCCCATTTCACCCCTCCCTCTGACCCTCTCAACGTGAGTGCCATTCCTATGAGGGGGCATCACGACAGTTTGCTTATTTTAAGATGAGAAGTCATGGAATTTGCCAACGATGCTCGGGGGCCTGTGACGCTGTCACTATCCCGGGGTGCTCTGCCCAGTGTAAGCCAGATTTCTCGTCCGCCCACTCTGGGCCCTCCCAGGACACGTCGCTAAGAAACCACTCCTCTGCACTCAGTAACTGAGAGTGAACACATTCCCAACCATCACAGGACACGGCTCACGTCTCAACTGCAGCCAGCTCTTGGCTTTCTGGCTAAGACACATCTGAACTGGGGAGAAACAAGTTGGGAATAGGCTATCACCTTCTTAACTCGAGGCCTTTTCCAGCCCCAAATCTTACTTTATTTCCCTTTGTGAAATAAAGTATTTATTGTTATAATATTATAATGTAATATTATATTCCCCTATTTTATCACTCGTTCGAAATAACAGAGGCATCTGACAAAATGAATGTCAAGTATAGTATCCAGCAAGCCATTCTGCAGAGTAGGAAGCATGTGAGGTGTTTAACGCCACTCAGGACCATCGCGCGACATCAAACGCAGGCACGTCCAACCAGTGCGAGAGGTCTGGGGGCTCAAGGAAGATGTGGGACCGATGAAAATGTTCAAGGAGTCAAAATTCTGGCTGTTTCCAAATGTCTACTGTTATCTGTGCAAGTGATAAATTGTGAAGATTTCAAAAAAGAATAAATTTGATTTAAAACGGGGGGTTACTGGCACCACATATTTTAAGGCTAACACAAACACAGACGACAGACTATGTTTTCTCATCTTTCAAGAAAAGCTGGACTAAAACAACCCATTGCTGGCCAAAAAAGTAACTCATGATGAGCCTTCATGCTTCTTGCATGATGAGAAAAACTGCCAAAACCTTCTGCAAAAACACCACCCCAATAAAACACGTATTACAATAGGGGGCAAAGACAATGCTGATCTGTTTCACAGACACTCACGGCACTGCCACCGAAGAGCTCAAAAGAAACAATGAATGACTCTGAAGCTTAAAGAATAGCGATCAGCATGCACTCTCTGTGCTGGGAGCTTTGCAGACGAGTCTCAGTACCTCCTCCCCAGATCCTGGGGCAGATGCAGGCCCCTGGAAGGAAGGTCTCCCGTGTCTGCTGTCTTTCCTCACCGGGTTCCAGAGCCCACTGCAAAGGCCTGCACACGGCTGGTGCTGAAGAGAAATTAGCTGAGCAACTAAATTTAAAAAGAAAAAATGAAGAAGAAAGCAGAGCCTGGGACCAGGGACATCACACGGATGAGGAAACGGGTGGCTTGCGTGGTTTCTGATTTACCCAAGGTCATTCAAGTAGTAAAAGGCAGAAGTGGAATTCCAACCCAGGACAGGAATACCCCATCCCAAGATCTAAGCCCCTAGGTCAAACCAAGAGTCTATCCTCAGTAATCAGAAGGGAGTGAACCATGGGGAACTAAGTGTTCCTGCAAATACTTCCCACAATGGATACCTTACCATCGTGTCTAGGGATTTTGTTTGTGGTTTTGTCTGATTTTGTTCTGTTTTTTGTTTTTGTTTTTTTTTTTGTTTTTTTTTCCCCTGGAAATCTGGTATACCCTCAAGAGATTAAAGCACCACCATCAAGAACACGGAAGGACTGTGCTGTGTGTTTGGGAGAAGGCGCCCGATGAAGAGCTTCTGCTGGGTGGGGTGCGTGGCAGAAACCTCGCCATGGCTGGGCAGCCCGTCCTGTGTGCCCCTGAAACCTGATTTTCACCGCTCACATGGCTTCCCTGGACAGTGACCTTCTCCCTCACTCTTCTGAACCGTAAAACCTGGGATGCTTCAGGTTATCCAACTGCTAAATGTGCTTAACGGTAGGAGAAAGACAAAGAAGGTCCAATTCTAATGAAGCTGCCCTCTAGAGTACATGCTGTCACTACTACAAAATGGCACACCGTGCAATGAGTTCACCCTAGTTAAAAAGAAAAAAAAATCAGCTACACAACGTGAAAGCCAACATCCTAAAGCACTAGAAATTAATGGGGAGGCATCTCTGGGAAAATAATGGGCCACTTCATAATTCAATTCCAGGAGCGTGGCATGTGAAAGGTTAACTTATTCAGGTGTTGAATTGGGGCAAAAAAAAAAAAAAAAAAAAGGGCATTTGATGGAGAACTTGCCAGAAGAGTCAGCCCTTCAGTCGTGACCTCTGGAGTGAAAGGCTGGAGTTATATTCGAAACCTCAATTTAGAAGTAAACATTAAAATGAAGGTTTCTTTAAAATTCTCCAATAATTTTCACTTTAAAAGTATCAAATTGGCCTATAAAAAAAAAAAAAAGCTCACACTAATTACGCCAAAGCAATCAACTTCTTAAAAACCCTTTATTTCACAATTACACCAACATCCCATTAATTTGGGACACTTGCCCTTATATTTATTCTTCGCTCATTACCTGTGTGCACATTAAGAGTACACCCATAACACAATACAGGCATTAATATGTAAAACATCAACAAAAGCCATCTGGAAAGCTAATGAATAATCAAGGGATTTCAAATTAAACTACAGCATTTTCCCTTAGAATCTTTAGGACAACACTGTCAAGTTCAATCTATTCACTTCGCCTCCAGAATCAATTTGTCAAACCTTATGACAGGTCTAATGGCTTCCACCTGTGTCTCTCGCTGGACTCTTGACTGGCATGCTACCAGCCAGGGTGGAGATGGAGACAAAGACCCCTATTAGGATCCGGCTGTTTCTCTACTGTGAGGTCACTCAGCCATTAAATTAGTTCCAGCCCAATTTCTGTCTCTCAGGCCTCGACTTCAGGGGAGGAGGGCGCGCAGGAGAGTGGGTTAGGGGAGCAGAACGAGAAGAGCAGAAAGGGGGAGAGAGATGTTTGGGACTGAGCGGACACATATGCAGAGAGGCGAAAAGCGAGCACGGGCCCCAAATTCTGAAACAAAAATACTCTTTCTCAAATGATGGTGGCCATTCTCCCCAGTGCGATTTCCCCCAAAATATTTTCAAAAATGTTGTGCTGGGATTGTTTTTCCTCTTCGTTCCCTTTGCTCGCAGAAGTCCACTGAGTCTCCCATGCGAAGGGAGCCTAACTGCCAAAACCATTTCAGCCCTCCAGAGGTGCTGGGGAGAGGCTGGCTGCTGAAAGAGGCAGACCCGGGAAGATGACCCGATCATGAGAGCGTCCAGCGCCCCGGATCTCACAGCTGAGGAGAGCAAGGCCCAGGGAAAGGATACTGCCATAGTTACAGAGCCAGATGGTGATAAAATCTTCAGTTCCAGCATTTTCCCTACCAGACCGGGAGATTTATGGCATCAGGAATGATGACTGACACACAGTAACGGCTCATAAGAAAGTCACTGACCAGTCTATTTCCTTCCCTATATCACCTTACTGACTGCACACTTCTCTCTGCCCAAACCCCTCGCACTCAGAACAAGAAGGGTGCACACAATGTGTCTGAGCTGTATGTGCACTGTGAGCTGATTCTTCCAATGCACTGTAAGGCCCAGGGCATCTTTCTCCATCATTCTCCCTCAAGAGCCTAACACAGTGCCTGGAATAGAGAAGGCACGCCATAAACGCTTACTCTATGAATGAAGGCAAACTTAAGCCGGAGAAATCAAGGGACTTAAACAATATTTAAAAAAAAAAAAAAAAGTGGGGCGCCTGGGTGGCTCAGTGGGTTAAAGCCTCTGCCTTCGGCTCGAGTCATGATCTCAGAGTCCTGGGATCGAGCCCCACGTTGGGCTCTCTGCTCAGCGGGGAGCCTGCTTCCTCCTCTCTCTCTGCCTGCCTCTCTGCCCACTTGTGATCTCTGTCTGTCAAATAAATAAATAAAATCTTTGAAAAAAAGAAAGTATTTAATAAGGAAATCTATATTATTCTTTACAAATAAAAAAGAGTCCACCCTTGGTCTGTTTACTGAGGATATATAAGTATGCAGAGGAAATCAGTATAAACAAGTCTGTGGCCATCTGGCTCCCCACAAACCAGGGCTTCACATATGCGTTGCTTCAATATCTGACAGCGATTCAGTAAAAGTCATCAAAAAAGATGATATGCGCCAAAATCTAATAAGGGACAACTCCAAAATTATCACGACTCAGTTATTCCCAAGCTCTCGCTCTACGGCCTAGTCTAATGCCTTCCCCACAGCAGAGACTTGTCACAAGATGGGACAGAAGGTGGTTTCCCAACCACGCCGCATCTCTCCATGCCAGCGATGGACGGTGCTAACCCTTTGCCCCCACTGGTGCAGACCCCCACCATCACCTGTAGCTCACATCTGCAAACAGCTTCCGGGGTGCACAGCTGTAGGATGTGACCGGGGGACACAGTAAAGTTCACTGGCCCAGATGCAGTACTGAGCCCATGTCCTTAGGACTCCATCCAACTCGCTGAGCTAACTGGTCACAGGAAAACCTACCAGGAAATTGGGCAGAAGGAAAAAGAAAGGTGTCGAATGGCAATCAAAGCCAGCATCGCATCCAAAAGGTTACCATGACGACACAGTAGAAAACATATTTCAGGGTCAGAAACACATGCCAGGGAGCACAACTGGAGCAGGAACATGGGGTGAAATCACGCATCCTCATCAGCCCGGTGGGCAGCTGAGCCAAGTGTGACTACTGGGGGACCAGCGCTCGCTGACATGGTGAGGGGGAGCCCACAGGCCCTTCCAGTGCCTTGATCTAGTTGCTAGCAAGCAGCTCCCTTATCTCCCTTGGTTGCTCCCTTCCCCCCGAGCTCCTGCCCCTCTCCCGGTTTACTAACACCTTTAACATTCCCAGCTCAGGGCAGAGGGGAGGTGGTGCGGGGCTCCCGCCCCTGCCTGCTTTCATACCTGGAGATCAGATGAAAGATTTCACCGTCTGTCTCAGGGCCACGGTAGCTTAGCCGGGTGTGTAGCCAAAGAAGAACAGACGGTGCCCTCCGAACTGTCTGTCGGGAGAGAAATTTCCAGATCGCCCTAGATTTGCACTAGTGACCTAAGAAAAATACCTCTAATGGCACCGAGTAAGCGGTGAGATAGAATCAGCGTGAGTATTCGAGGAACTGTTTTCAGCCACAATGTTAGATCTTGGAGGCACTGGGGCTATCACGACGTGAATGCTATTTAAAGGTCTCCAACTATCTTTCTGAACAGTCTGACTAATAAAAAGTACATGCTTGGGACAAAGGCTTCTAATTCTCCTCCGTGTCTTTCTCCACTCCTCCCTAGCGTTTAGACCCCGATTTTCGGTGGATTCATGGATGCTGAGTAGAAAGACCACATTTATTTCCTAGCCTTCTTTGTGGGTGGATATGGTCCTGTGCTTAAATCCCAGCCCGAGAACATACACAAAAATGTCATGAGCAATTTCTGGAAGGAGTCCTAAGAGTGGAGCCACACCCTTCTCACCCCTCCTCCCGAGTGCTGGCTAAGACGAGAACATAAATGTCGGGGGTACCACTTGCTGAGGGGGGCCGAGGAACTCAGTTGCATCCTTGACAGGGTGGGCCGCACGCTGGCCGACCCTGGGCTGCCCATCTCGGCCTCTCTGGTTTATGGGACAGAGAAATAACCCTAAGGCTCAAACCAGTTTGAAACACTTTGACATGGATGGATGCCTGTCTAATCCTAACCGACCTAGAGGCTGGTACCTGGATGGAGTGTATCGAGGCTCCAGTCTCTCGCATGTCACAAGAAATGCAGCCTGAGAGGGAGGGTCATCGGGGCAGGGAACGGTAGACGAGAACATACGTCTCGAAGGTTCATAAGTGGACACGGCTCCCGTCAAACAGCGGCACAGCGCTTGCTAGGAGCCTGGCTTTCTAGAGCTTGGGAGGAAGACCGTGCAGCTGTTAGAAGTGATACCATCACAGGGACCAGCTCGGAACACTCACGAGAACAGTGTTTCCATCCCTGACACTCTCAGCAAAGTTCCCTGTAAGAGACACGACCTCCCCAGGAGCTGGCCGGGCTCAAAGGATGGAAAAGAAAACAGATCCGACAAGCGGCCGGCCACCAGCAGGCTGCACTGGAGCCTCTGGGCGGTGCCGGCAGCACCCACAGGTGGGAAGACGGGACGCCTCGCCACGGACAGCCCGCAGCCACGCGCCAAAGATGCCATCAAGGCATCACCCCTGGCACGGTTTCATTCAGCCAAGGGACCTGCCATCTGACTGAGAGAGAAGGGGTTGGGCAGAGTATCAGGGCCATTAAAAGACCAGAGTTTTTAGGCTAAAAATCTCAACTCCTGGTAAGAGCTTTGTTGGTTATTCACACAGAACCATTCAAGGCCTACCAAAGTTTTCAGAAACTTCTATCTCTTCAGAAACCATGAGGCTGACCAAAAAGGCTGTCATTTCACCCTAAGAACAATAATACTCAGAACCCCCAAACCCTCACTGAGAGTGGGTGTCAGAAGGCCATCCCTCTGATGCACAACTCAATGTGTTAGAGTTCAAGACCCTCCCAAAAGGCAAAGTCACAACCCCAAGGACACCAGGCCCAAGGGCACGACCAGGAAACCTACCTAGCGCCTGTGGAGGGCATCCTTCCTCTCCCTGCCCCGGGAAATTCCACGGTCCCCATCTCAGCCCCTGCAGCCAGGGGCAGAGGACACGTCTGTTTTAAGTAGGAGACTGCCAAAGAAGATTCCATCCCCAGAGATCCTGAATCTGCTCGAGAGGAAGTAAACAAGCAGGCTGGTAGCGCTGCCTTCCTGGAGGAGGGGGTGAGAGTTTTAGATGGGGGGAGTGGGGGGCAGCTACAACACGGATATTTGGGACCGTGGCAGACATTGCTGGCTGTTCCCCACGGAGGACTTCCCACTCCCTTCTTAGGAAAAGAACTCCCAATTTTTAGCTGCCACAAGTCCCCACGGGTGGGCGGGAGAGCCAGAGAAAAAAGATTTTGGAAACTTTATAATAAGATCTATTATCTAACTTAAATTTTACTTCTATTCCAGACCCCGAGGCAAGAGCCACAGAAGTGACAGATACAAAGACAGAAGCATGCATGGAGTTCAAACCCAGGACATGCTTTTGGAAATTCTTGTTCTGCATAACGGGCCTATGGAAGTGGTCGGTTCACAGAATCAATTCCGTATATGGTAAATTCTGATACGTAGCTTTCCACATGCTGGTATGATACTAGAGTTGGACTCTGATGACCCTAGGCACTAAAAAATACCGTATGAATCTGGTCAATACATGTAAAGTATATTGAAGCAGTGTCTGGAAGAGAAAAGCTTTCAATACATGTTAGCTGCTATTATTATTAACGTCATTATTATTATTATTATCATTACCACAAGAGACTGTGCTTCCAGGAGGAGAGCCCACGTGGGATCAAATATAATATGAGCTAGAGACATGGTTTTGTTCTGGGGCACGTGGGTGGCTCAGTCAGTTAAGAGTCTGACTCTTGACTTTGGCTCAGGTCATGATCTCAGGGTCGTGGGATCAAGTCCGGCATCAGGCTCCCCACTCAGTGCGGAGTTTGCTAGTCTTTCCACAGTCTCTCTATCTCTCCCCCTGCCCCTCCCCTCTGCTCTCTCACACTCTCTTCCTCTCTCTCAAATATATAAATAAATCTTATCTTTTTTTTTTTAATATATTTATTTATTTGACAGCAGGAGGGACCACAACTAGGAAGAGAGGCAGACAGAGAGAAGAGGAAAGCAGGCTCCCCGCTGGGCAGGAAGCCCGATATGGGGCTCGATCCCAGGACCCGGAGATCATGACCTGAGCCGAAGGCAGAGGCTTAACCCACTGAGCCACCCAGCTGCCCTTATAAATAAATCTTAAAAAGAAGAAGAAGAAGAAGAAAAGAAATGGTCTTGGTCTTATTCTTTGAAAGGAATAAGCCCTATGTTTCATTTATCCATTTCATGGTCCCTTTGTGGACAACTGAGTTTTCAGCATCAAGGTGACCTCTTCAAGTTCCTTCTCCTAAAAAAGGCTACAGCCCATCCACCCCACCCCACCCGGGGCACTGCTCAGCAGGCTTGCTGACGCGCGAGGCTGCAGTGAGTAACTTTATCTCGCCGAGTTCGGAAGGAAGCCATGCGAGCCATGGAAGAGGACATCTGTACGTTTTGGTGAACAGCCACTCTTTATTTAGGTGGGACCAGCTCTGCGCCAAGCGGAGGGATTAATCATTAATCATCAAAGCTATTTCATTCTCCATGCTTTACACAGACCAGGCAAGAAGAGAGACAAAGACGCTTCCTAAATGCCCTTGGAAAAGCCAAAATATTTTCCTCTTTTGTAAAAATAAAAACTCGTAATCCTACAGAAGGTTCTGACTCTGCTATTGTCCTGCTCAGCTATACACTTTTACAGACTTAAGTTGCCTAAGACAGAATGTTTAAAAAAAAAAAAAAAAAGTTCAGTATCAAAAAGGAACTTACCACTGTTCAAGGGTGCTAAAGCAGTGTATTTACACAGCATTTTTTTTCTATCCTAAAACAAGTGCTCACCAGCATGTAAGGAAACGCAACCGTCTGATAACACAGGGGACGGGCCAGGGGACGGGCCACCCACTCAAGGCTGGCAGCCGGCTTCATAATCACTGCCTACTACACGAGCTCAGAGACCGTCATTCCGGTGGTTCAAGATTGTCCCAACGTAAAATATTCTTCACTTATTGCCCAACAACAATGGGCAAGAAGTGACAACGTTTTTCTTTTTTTTTCTTTTTTTTTTAAGATTTTTTTTTTATTTATTTGAGAGAAAGAGAGAAATTGAGAGAGCACGAGCTGGGGGAGGGGGAGAAGGAGAAGCAGGTTCCCTGCTGAGCAGAGAGCCTGACGTGGGGCTGAATCCCAGAACCCTGGGATCATGATAAGCCAAAGGCAGACGCTTAACCAACTGAGCCCCCCAGGCGTCCCATGATGTGCCAATATTTCTCCATCAAAATTTAATCTTCCAAAATCTTATGTCAAATGCCACATCTGATTTTTTATTTGGAAAATATGATGATAATAGGTCACCTTTTCGATACAAATGGTGTTCTCCTGGGCAACAACGGATTATCACAGAGTTCACAGCCGCAAGTAATGATTCTTCCATATACAAACACAGGCTTCCTCCTTCTCAGAGGAGGGCAGGGGACCGGGTAGGAGGAGAGGCAGGAGAGGGAGGGAACGCTAAAAAAAAAAGTACCTATGACAACACAAAATAACACCGCAAACAGGAACTGTTTGCGACCATGGCTCCCACTCCCCTCCCGCTATACCCACCTCGCTCCACAGACCCCACTCCACGAATGCCTTCTCTGCACACCTGTCACACAAAACCACTTGCTCCATGGTTTTGAGGATAACAGTCAAGAAAATTCTAAGCCAATATCATTCCATGTCAACATATTATCAAATTCCAGAAATTACTAAGAAAGACCAAAATATTTCCCTATGGTGAATTATGTCTGCATCTAATTGTACAGTCCATGAGTGAAAATGCCCAGAAACTGTGAATCCAGTAGGGTTTTGCGGGGGGGGGGGTGTCTTACATTCCTGAAATCTTAGTCCCATGTTGAAGGAAGATGCTTTTTTTTTTTCCCCTAAAAAGATTTTATTTATTTATCTGATAAAGAGAGACACAGTGAGAGAGGGAACACAAGCATGGGAAGCGGGAGAGGGAGAAGCAGGCTTCCCGCTGAGCAGGAGCCCGATGCGGGGCTCGATCCCAGGACCCCGGGATCACGACCCGAGCTGAAGGCAGACACCCAATGAGTGAGCCCCCCAGGCATCCCAGGAAGATGCCTTTTTTATTCACTCCCTCTATAAGCCAACTTTTTAAACTATCTCAAAAAGGAATATTGGTTAATACTAATTTAAGACTAAAACAAATTCCTTTCATCTCTTTGCCATTTTTTAAACTTTAACCAAAGTCCATGAAACAGAAGAAATAAGAAAGATAACTCAGTGAGAATAAATCTCAAATATTTAAACTGGATTAGAGAGCGCCTGCAAAACGTACTGGATAGGGAACATATCAAAATGGGTTTCCAAAAGTACAAAGTTTCCGATTCGTTTCAGTCGAACACAGCTCGTGTGTTGTTGAAATGCTCTGTCCGAATGCCCCCGCAAAACAACTTCCACTAAGTGTTGAATGCTGATTACGACAACACAAAAATAAAATGATGGCCTGAGTAATAACACCACTGCTTAAAGATATTTTTCCATAGTTTTCTCCAAGGATCATCTGCAAGGCCAACCACTAAGGGAAGAGGTCACAAGACACAAAATCCCCTCGCTTTCAAATACAAACCTGGGATCAAGGAACATTTTTAAGCTTTTCTTCCTACATTTTACCCCTCTAGGACAAGGGTACTCCCCCTTGCTAATGGGCTCACTGAGAGTTCTCCTTCACTTCTACCCCTTCTCCCCCAGCACTGGCCAGACGGGACAGTCAACGCCACTGGGCTCCTCCAACAGGTGCACAATGTCTGGCCAGAACTTACCCGTCTAGAAGGTTCATCGTGGTGGGCGCCACTTCGGCAAACAGAATCACTTTTCCAAGCCGCTTAGTCTGCAGATTCTGTCGGTAGATGTCTAGGTTAAAATTTTCCGAAGAGAAGGCCTGCACGTCAGTCACCACGGGTAGAGCAGATGGCGTGATTTCCATTTCAGACGTGTAGGATGAAAGAAACTTAAGGGAGAGCTTGCTGGATTTTATGACTCCTTCAGGATCTGCATGCTTCCCCAGCCACAGCCTAAGAGGATCCCAGATTTCCTGTGTTAGAAAGAAATGAAAAGGTTGTAATTCGGCAGTACATGAGGAGATGGTAGCCTTTCCCTAAAACGCCATTTCGGTAATGTAAGTACTTCCTAAGTCATGATCAGTAAGAGCTGCAGGAACATATTCTGGATGTCTGTGCTATCATACAGCAGACAATAAGTGTACACAACAGGCTTTTCTCGATAAATACAGTACAGGGCTGTAAATGTATTTTCTCTTTCTTACCCTTTTCTTCATCACCTTTTCTTTACTCTAGATTCCCTTCTCGTGAGGATACTGTACAGAATACACACAGCACACAAAATGCATGTTAATTGACTGTTTATGCCACTGGTAAGGTTTTTAGTCAACAGTCCGCTACGGCTAGTTAAGTTTTCGGGGAGTCAAGGTTATATATTTTAGGGGAGTCAAGATTATATGTTTTCGGGGAGTCGAGGTTATATGCTGCGGATTTTCGGCAGCACTGGTGGAGGGCGGGGTGGAGGGGAGTCCCTTTATCCCCACATTGTTCAAGAGTCAATGGTAAATTGTTCAGAAGCCACAATCCAAAGAAATACATACAGCACCTTATTAAACTTTCTATCTTACATAATACCCCAAATCTTTAAAAGTCTTCTCCAGGTCTGGAGTTCATCAGTAATTCTCTAGTCTGTGCCTTTTGCAGAAAATGTACAGCTTTAAACTTTCACGCCTTAAGGAAATTCATTATACTAGTTGGGGAAATATTGTAAAATGCCCGTGACAGGAGTCACAGAAGACAAGGGACTAAGACAGGAGCATTCGCTGTCCCGCTCTGGAGGACCTCTACCTCTCCTCCTAGACAAGCTGACCCCCACCAGCTTGACAGGGCACCAACAGCGGGGAACGTGACTTTCCCATGGGGAAATGATGGGGAACCCAACAGCTGCTTTCTCTTTGTCCAAATACGGGTCCAGGGGGTTGGGAGGGAGGCAGAACCTACCAGAAACCTTGCCTCACCCAGAATGGAGCTCTCTATTCTTATCGCTACCACAAGAAGGGGTCCTGGAGCCTCCCAGAAGGCTGTAACTTCCTCTTAGGCCCTGGAGGACCTCTCTCCAGAGTAGGCTAGGAGGTGGGAAACCAGGAAACTGTGGAATCAGGGGAGTCATCACCCCAAGAGGCCAACACCAAATGTATTAAGATCAGACAGTCACAGTAAACACAGATCCAGGCTGTTAGGTCACCTCCACCTGGCAAACGCCGGGCCTTTCGGAAGACAAAAGGTGCCCTTCTGCTAGCACAAGGGTATGCCCCAAAGGTGCACGTGGCCACAGAGAAGCAGCTTCCAAGATGAAATTTCACTGAGCTAAATTCAACTAGCGCACCACTAAAACTCACTTTTTTTTTTCTTTAAAGATTTTTATTTATTTATTTGACAGATGGAGATCACAAGTAGGCAGAGAGGCAGGCAGAGAAAGAGGAGGAAGCAGGCTCCCCACTAAGCAGAGAGCCTGATGCGGGACTCGATCCCAGGACCCTGGGATCATGACCTGGGCTGAAGGCAGAGGCTTTAACCCACTGAGCCACCCATGCGCCCCTAAAACTCACTTCTGCTTGGCGAAACATACAGAGGACAGAAGAACAAGTTAAATAACGTCGGGAGAAAGGAGTCAGAAGAAATCAAGAAGGTGAGACATGGCACAGAACAAATGGGCAAGTCAACATTACAGGGGCCCCAGGGGTAGAAGGGGGCGCAAGTCTGCAGGAGGAGAGACGGTGAAAGACTCGATCAAATGCAATGAGCGGCTCCTCACCGTACTCTGGTTTGAACAGTGGAGCTGGAAGAGACATTTTGAGACAGTAAGACATGTGACTCCAGACAGTGCGGCTCAGACAACAGAGGTTCACTGTCAGGTTCAGCAGGCGTGATCACGGGACCGTGGTGGCTTAGAAACACAGTCTTAATGTCAGAAATGTGTATGTGTCACGGTATCTGTGCTTTACCCCCAGAACAAATAAAGCAAATAAGGCAAAATGCTAATAACCGTTAAATTCGGCCCATGCATATTTGGGATATCTGTTACACTATTCTATTTTTCTCTAGATTTTAAAACTATCGTAATTAAAAGTAAAACAAAACAGGGGCACCTGAGTGGCTCAATCGGTTAAGCGACCAACTCTTGGGTTTGGCTCAGGTCATGATTTCAGAGTCATGAGATAAAGCCCTGTGTGGGGCTCTGTGTTCAGCACAGAGTCAGCTCGTCCTTCTCCCTCCCCTTTGGCTCCTCCCCCCACTCACACACACGCTCAGTCTCTCAAATACATAAAATCTATTAAAAAAATTTTAAAAGGTTAAAAAAAAAGGTAAAACAAAATACAGAAATGGTAAAATAAACATTAACTGTTATAAAAATATCAGATTCAACCAAAATGTTTTGTCAATCCATTCATGCGACAAATGTTATGATATTCTGGGGTGCCTACCATATGGCAGACATTTTCATAGGTTCTGACATTCAGTAATGAACAAAGGCGCCAAAGTTCCCATCCTCAAAGGGCTTATATTCTAGCATGGGAGTCAGATCATTTTTAAAAAATTCATCGGCACAATACATAGAATGCCAGACAGTCACGAGTGCCAAGGAGAGATGATACGCAGAGAAGACAGATAAGAAGTGCTGGAGGAAGGCCATCGTGGGGAGGACAGACGAACCCCGGCGGGAGGGAGGAGAGGAGGGTGGGACAACATAACCCATACAAGCCCATGGCTCTTTAGTTATGTAGAGGCTCCAAGGGGTGCATCATGAGGGAGGGAAGTGCCCGGAACACAGAGCAAGCCACGGGGAAGCCAAGGAGCCCAGAGGACAAGCCGGAGGGGCACCCACGCTGCGCAAGGCCTGAAGGGCCACAGTGGGGACTGGGGTTTCCACTCTGGGGGCAACGAGGAGCCCTGGAGGCTTCAAAAAAGGGAGCGTGGTGACCTCCCGATCAGTCACCACGGGATCACTCACTCCAGCAAACTGCCCTGAGCGCAGATCAAGAGGGGCACGTGGAAGCAGACACCAGCCAGGATGACTGCGGAGCTCCCGGGAGGGAGATGCCAACACCTGGACAGGTGTCACAGTAGCCTGTGACTGACGTAAAGGCTGCAAGACTCGCTGACAGATCACCCTCGGGATGTCAGAGGAAACAGGGAGTCAAAAATGAGCCCAAGCCACCAATTCAGCCAACTTTATATGTAAAACAAGGAAATGCAGGCTTCTCTTTAAAAATAAATAAATAAATAAGCCCAACACTTCGGACCGTAGCACCTGGAAGGAGGGGGACAGCCACCCGAAGCACCGAGACGGGAGGGAAGGAGCAGGCGTGGATGGGAAGAGCCGGTTCTGCGCACGTCACATTCGAGACCCTGGTTAGAAATGCACGGAGGGGGGCGCCTGGGTGGCTCAGTGGGTTAAGCCACTGCCTTCGGCTCAGGTCATGATCTCAGGGTCCTGTGATCGAGTCCAGCATCGGGCTCTCTGCTCAGCGGAGAACCTGCTTCCCTCTCTCTCTCTCTGCCTGCCTCTGCCTACTTGTGATCTCTCTCTGTCAAAAAATTAAATAAAATTAAAAAAAAAAAAAAAAGAAAGAAATGCACGGAGGCAGGGAATAAGCAGTAGGACAGAGTCAGGGATTTTGGGGGCGAGGTCCACACCGAGGACATAAATTTGGGGATCTTCAGACTGCGGATGATACTTTGAAGGCAGGAAACAGGCTGAGAGCAATGAGGGAGTGACCGTAGGTGAAAGAGGGGTTGCACTGGTTTCCTGGGGCTGCCGCTAAAATTGCCCTAAAGTGGGGGGGCTCGGACAGCAGAAATCTATCCTCTCACAGTCTTGGAGGTCAGAAGTCCAAAGTCAAGGTGTCGGCAGAGTCACGCTCCCTCTGAAGCCTCCAGGAGAGAATCCGTTCTAGGCTTCTCTCCTGGCTTCTGGTGTTGCTGGCAATCCTTGGCTCCCTTCCCTGTGTCTGTGCCTCTTGTCATCTTCTTCAAAGGACACTAGCCATATTGGATTAGGGCCAGCCCTAGTGACCTCATCTTAACTGGATTAGGCCTGCAAAGACCTTATTTCCAAAGAAGGACACATCACAGGTTCCGGAGATTAGGACTTCAATGTACCTTTGTGGGGAAACAAAGTTCAATCCACGACGGGTGTCAATGTTTAGATGTCAGGGAGACGAGGAGGAGTCTGCAAAGGAAAATCAAGCGTGAGTGTATAGGGTGCAGGAGGGTCTTGGGAATCCCAGGGCCGGGTTCCACGGGTGGCAAGAAGACAGGAAGATGATGGCAGGGCAGTAAGAAGAGGGCTGAGCAGTTCCCACTGGACTCTGCAAGGCAGAGCCCATCAGGTACAGATAAGCCTGACGTTAACAGCGGGAGGAAAGAAACCACAGACTCCAAGAACTAAAAACTTTGGCAACGAGTTTCCTCTAAGGGAAAAAAAAGACTGGCGTAGTGGCTACAGAGAGGAAGGGAGCCTCCAAACAGGTATGGTTTGGTTAAACGAGAGAAATAACAGCATGTGTTTTAATGATGATGTGAACGGTCTAACCCAGAAAGGTAACAGGTGAACAGGTGAGCGCTGGATCCCGATGCTGAAGCAGAGAGCTCAGCTTCAGCAGCAGAGCCCTCACACACTGGGTACACAGGGGTCACATCCCCACTGGAGACACCAGGCTGCTTCCCCACTGGGTCGCAGCCCTCCTCACCCCCGCTGGCTGCACAGCCATCCAAGACAGCCCTGGGAACTCATCTATGCTACCACTGTTCTGCTCCCAGGCAGCAGGGGAGTAGGTAGGAGTCCTGGGCTGAAGGCTGTTGACATCATCTTCAGATTCCTTCTATTTTTTTCCTCAATAAATAAACAGCAAGATCATCAACTAAGAGTGAAAAGGAAGAAAGAGGTTTGAGAAGGCAAACTGAGAAAATGAGGAGAGCAGGGAAAATAAAAGGAGCAAGTGGAAGTGTCCAGGGTCCACTCCAGGTTAGTGTTTCTGAATTCAGAACGAGCAGGTGACACAATGCTGTGCTTTTATCCAGACACGCTCAGCTACAGAGGTGCATGGAACAGATGTGGAGGAATCTGAGGGGCATATGAAGCAGCACAGTAACTGCCCTACTGCAAATGAGGCCCTGGTGGAGATATAAAGAGAAACAATGGGTAATCCTGGCTCAGGAGCTCACACCTCAGTGGGGAGGACAGCAAGAGGAGCACGCCAGGACAAAACAGGAGAGGACGGTTTCAGAGGGGAAAGCAAAGTACCCAGGAGGAGTGCAAAATAGGAAATGATTCTGTCTGAACAGGAAGCAGAAGAGTTGTCAGAAGACGGCAAGCAGAAGTGAGCCACCGGAAGCTACAGCTCTAACTTTCCAACTTTGCATGAAAAACTAAGAGAAATTTTTTTTTTTTTTTTAAGATTTCATTTATTTATTTGAGAGAGAGAGAAAGAGCGCACAAGCAGGGGGAGTGGCAGAGGGAGAAGCAGGCTCCCTGCTTCGCAGGGAGCAGGGCTGGATCCCAGGACCCCGGGATCATGACCTGAGACAAAGGCAAAAGCTTAACCTACTGAGCCACCCAGGAGCCCTTCAAGATAAATTTTATTTTATTTATTTTTTTTTTTAGATTTTATTTATTTATTTGTCAGAGAGAGAGAGGGAGAGAGAGGGAGCACAGGCAGACAGAATGGCAGGCAGAGGCAGAGGGAGAAGCAGGCTCCCTGACAAGAAAGGAGCCCAATGTGGGACTCGATCCCAGGACGCCGGGATCATGACCTGCCTTCGGCTCAGGTCATGATCCCGGCG